>NC_048599.1:129311864-129449364 GCF_003668045.3 Cricetulus griseus
TGGTCTGTGATGAGTCCACGGAAAGGGAAGGAAGAGTGTCCTGAACCAAGCCAGATTCAGGAAGCTCCACCCTGCCTGGGCGTGTCTGTTTCAAGCAGGGACGAGCCTGGAGGGATCTGGGTGGATGGCGCTTAGGACAAGAATTGGGTAAAAGCAGGGGGTGGCTCACCTGGTCTGCGATGAGTCCACGGAAAGGGAAGGAAGAGTGTCCTGAACCAAGCCAGATTCAGGAAGCTCCACCCTGCCTGGGCGTGTCTGTTTCAAGCAGGGACGAGCCTGGAGGGATCTGGGTGGATGGCGCTTAGGACAAGAATTGGGTAAAAGCAGGGGGTGGCTCACCTGGTCTGCGATGAGTTCACGGAAAGGGCGAATATAAACTCTTATGAGCATTAACTTCTTTAAATTCTTAGTGATTTCCAGGAAATGTGTTAAACCTAAAATGTTGGCTAAGCAACTTAATCTATGTAGTCTTTCAAATAAAATGTTTTTCCATTTTATGACAGATAATGTAGAAGAAAAAAAGTTTGCTTAATTACCCATAGTTTAAAGTAATATAATACTTATAAAACATTAATCAAACCACAGGTTTCTATTTGTGGTATTGTTATTAAATTTTATGTGACAAGCAATAAATATGCAGGTGTTAAATTTGTGACAATGCCTAATAATGTAAGAGCTGATAGACCTTTAATCATTGTAATATTATATATTTTTTAAGGATTGGGCCAGACTGGGTATGCAGGTCAGTTTTAGAGTAGTTATCTGTCATGCTCAGTATTATTATTTAAAAATTGCTGTGAAGAGAAGTTACAACATATAACAGGACTCACATAGAAGGTTTATTGGAAGAGGAGAGAGAAATGGCAGAAAAGGGGGCAGAGAGTGGGGCAGAGACCAGTCTCTGGGGACAACAGTGGTGGAAGAGAGAGAGGGGGGGAGAAGTAGAGGAGGGAGGGCAGGGAGGAGGGAGGGAGGGAGGGAGGAGGGAGCAAGGAGGGAGGAGGGAGGGAGGAGATGGAGGAGATGGAGATGGAGAAAGTGGGCACGTGGGCTAGGCTCTTTTAAAAAGGAACATTGTGAATGTGCACAGGTGGTGCTCTTAGTGGTTGCAGCTGAGGGTGTATCCTATTAGAACCCCAAGGGCAGGACTAACATTCAGGCCCTGAGTTCAAACAGCACTGAAGCAAATATTAGCAATAACAGTACACCCAAATACAAACCAAAAATAATTTGCAAACTGTTATCTGTTTCTGCCCCTGTATGATAGAAAATTAATATTCTTTTTTTTCTAAAAACAGTCTTAGTAATATTATTGGGAGGGATGTGGAGAATTTTGATATCACCCAGGTACTCTTATCTAGAAAATATCCTTTTCTGTGGTTTGTTATTGTGATGTGACAGCAGTAGGTCAGAATCTATACAGTTTTAACATATTTATAACATTTTATTTGAATATTTATAAATGTAATTGAAAAATAACTTAGCAGTATAATTACAATGCAGGTCATACTTGTCTTTCTTTTCGAGAATATGAGCCATAAAATAAGTATACGTGTGTGTGTGTGTGTGTGTGTGTGTGTGTGTGTGTGTGAGAGAGAGAGAGACGAGAGCAGGAGAGAGAGAGAGAGAGAGAGAGAGAGAGAGAGAGAGAGAGAATTAATTTGAATAAATTGCATTGATTCTATTGCTTTTTATACTGGCAGTTTATCCATGAATGAATATTTGAATCTTGTTAAAAATTCTTTTAATAAGGCAGCATTCTAAGGCAAATAAATATGAATCTGAGTATAGGACCTAAACCTGGGTGTGTCTAGGCTTTCATGTATACAATAAAATAAATGACTACCTGGTATTATCTTTCCTACTTGAACATATGTAAGAACAATCAGTCACTTAAAAAATGAAAGAAATTTTTCATTCACTAATGCATGTGTGTTTTTTAGAGCAAGGTAGTAGGATGATTACTGAGATGAGGTGACTAGGCAGATCATAATATTAGGGGATTTCTAGTCCATAATGGAATTATACTCAGTATTGGTTTTGTTATGAATATCTGTAAGTGGAATAAGTAGAGAAAGATATAAAACACCTACAGTTCACCCACCCACTTGAGCAGGCTTGCTTTCCTTACTCTAGCTGCTAGCCAATTTATGACCCAAATCTTCATGATTAATGGGTTTTAAATATTTTCTTCTGAGCTGGCATTAGCTTCACTTACAACATTTTTCTTCTAATGCCTTACCCTTATAAAGTAGCACTAAACTATTTTTCTCCATAAACTGTCCTGACACATGATCCCACAGTTTAATTATAATTGCTTAGAAGTACTTCCCTTTGTATGTTTGAAATGTGTAGCTTTATCTTTTCCTTCCCCATTTCTTTCCAAAGAAATGGAATATGGAGCTTAAAGAATCCTGTTTTACATGGAGTTTCTTTCTAGTCTCTTATTTTAAACAATGGCACCATTAATTTTTATCTTAGGCTCTGGTTCCTCAACTATTTTCATCATCATCATCATCATCATTATTATTATTATTATTATTATTATTATTATTATTATTATTATTATTATAACTGAAAAGAATCAACTCAATTCTTAAACATCCATTCATTTCACAATATTGTATAAGCGTTTTAGGGAATAATTTTATTCAAATACTAAATACCATTTTTATCTAATGTCCTCTCTTCATAAATTAGGAATGCCAAAAAACTTTTAATTTTATTCATCACTGTTTTCTTTTACGAGGACAAGGAAGGGTAAATATGTCAGTGACTTAAGAGAATGAGCCAATGTGTATTGGGCCACTTTACCACCAGCACTTGAAACACTCAGAGAAGAAGGAAAGAATAACTTTAGAACTTGGAGAATTTATCCCTGAAATTATGATGCTGGGACAACTTTTCAGATATTTCCTCATAGAGTTTTATGACAATTCACAATAAATCTCTTTTGTTAAAGTGGAGTTGGGTCTTATAAAGCAAAGTCTGTATTCTAGGAGGAATCCTGTGCAATTATGCCATTGTGTTCTTGTAGAACAGCTTGCTTTCATCATGATTTTTGTTCAGTTGCAAGACTGGTATCTTTGGCCACAGGCTAGAGACTACAATATACTGAGTCTTTGCTTTTCCCTTCATGTAATTGAATGGGAATCCATTATGGGCCTTTATGGCCTCAGAGACTCTTATTTAAATATAGAAATTATCATCACAATGATGCCGACTCAGTTACAGTAGGAAAACAGGAACTAAATTGGTTGTATTTTACAAATATTTTTGTTCTAATCCTAGTAAAACACTACAATAGTCTATAAAAGCAGAACTAATTGTGTGTCTTATTGGTTTACACAGTTCTCAGAATGGCATAATATTCAAAGTAGTTATGAAGATCTATCCTCTTCTGCAACATGCAACATGCTTCCTGAAATTCTGGCACCAGTTAGGGCTGTGGGTCTTAACCATCCTAAGCCTGAGACCCTTTAATATGCTTTCTCATATTGTGATAACCCCAACCATAAATTATTTCATTGCTACTTCATAATTGCAATTTTTCTGCTATTCTGACTCATAGTGTAAAGACCCACAGGTTGGGAACCATCAAGTTAGAGGGCCAGTTCTTACTGGAGCATTTCTTTGGTGTAGGAGAAGCTATAAAATCCTTCCAAATGGATATTAAAATGGGAAAAATGCACACCCTTGCATATTTTTTGCAAAGATGTACAGTTTTCATTAGAATTTTATAAATCCATAAAAATTCTACTAAAAATCAATTGTCCATCTTGTACTTTTTCTCCATAATTTATGTTATTTTCATCTAAGTGATTTCCTTCTAGATATTTTACTGAAATGTGTTCATTGATTTTTTTTTTTTTTTAAGGCAGGGTGGAAATTAGTGATTTCTTAGTTAATCCATTTTTGGTATTATGGATGAGAGATTAGCCTATAAATCTAAAACTAAGACTTAGGTGTTTTAAGTTTTTTTTAATGTTTGTTTGTTTGTTTGTTTGTTTTTTTCCCCCAGGAATATAGAAGGCAAAGAGTTCGGGGTTAAAAATAATGCAAACATTGGGGTAGTTGAGTGAGGCACTTCAGGCTATAATTTCCAACCTGGAAAACAGTTGTTTTGCACAATATAGAAGACTCACCATGCAGGGTATTCCAGGAAGTAACATTGGAAGGTAACAACTGAGCCTTTCTTAAGCTAATCTTCACTGACTTAGGTTGAGGGAGTTCAATTATATTACTAATAGATCTTTATACTATAACAGGAATCTCCACGTTTTATCTTCTGCATTCTTTCACATTTCTAAGCATCATGACTCATTTCTACACTGATGATGCCTGCTCTCTAATATACTAATAATCTATATTAACTTTTACATTATATTAATGTCATTCAATGTCCCTGCAAAGTCTGAATTAATCGTATATTTAAAGTACCATTCTCTGTATATATATACATTACATGATACATAATACATAATATAAGTAGACATAGGTGATTCTGTCCTAGAGCAGTGCTTCCTCAACCTTCCTAATGGTATAATGCTTTAATACAGTTCCTCATGTTATAATGACCTCCAACCATAAAATTACTTTTGTTGCTACTTCATAATTGTAATTTTGCTACTGTTATAAATCGTAATGTAATTATCTGTGTTTTCTGATGGTCTTAGGTGAACACTGTTAAATGGTTATTTGACACCCCAAAGCGGTGCCTACCTACAGGTTGAGAACCTTGATTTTAATGAAGACAGACAGAATAAAACTAACACCCCAAATAAAAGTATTATCATTAAAACACTTATGTTTTGTTATTAATGTTAATCCCATTTGTTTCTTGAAGTAGCTCCATGAAGCAATCACTGTCTTCTTTTATAGATAAAGTGTGAAAGGCCTGAGTACCTAGTCAGAGGTCCTATAAATAGTCAATAATTGGCTGTCTTCTCATCCAGGTTATTCGAATTGAAAATGTTCATATTTTTCTTGCAGTATTGCTTCTCTTGTCACTTGTACAGTGTGAGGGGTATTTTCTGAGTATGAGGAGAAATCAGGTTCCAAGGTAGGCACAGGATTTCAGAGGAAGCCCTGTACCTATGTTTTAGAATATGAGAAAAGAGTCTACTTAACTCAGAATTCCCTGCTTTTAATTCCTTCTGTCTTTTCAATATCTATAATCATGATTCTTTGCCTGCTTGTGTCAATAACCAATTCTGGGTAATAGTTTTGCAAATTTCACTTCCTGAAGGCAGAATTCTCACTATTCATCTGTTACAAGCTTTTGCTCAGATATAAGGACCCTATATTAGAATATTCACAATCTTACCTAGTGTAAAGATATAAGCATTAATCCATGAAACTTTTATTTGGACTTGCTCATGTATCATAGTCTCAGATAAACTCTGGGGATCCAGAGTTGTTAAGTCCTTGTAGAGAGAGATCAGTAGGGATTGTTCCATCTAAACCATTGAGACAGTTCCCATTCCTCACCAGTCCATCTCTGATAGCTCCTCAGGTATTGTTGGGGGGTGGGAGCCTTTTCTCTGTATCTGTGCCTTCTTTAAACTTCTGGATGAGGAAGGACCTTATTTTAGCTCCACAGAAGTGACCGTCCTGTTCTGTGCTAGGTCATTGCTGGCCAAATTGGAGTGTTATTCCACAGTGGGTTATCTGGTTGGCTGAAGTGGGGTTATCTCCAAGTTTCCTCTCTTATTCTGCTTTTGCCCATCAGCTCCTTTATCTAGATAGCATATTCTTCTTGGAGGTATTCTTTGGCATTTCCATATTAGTGTTTCTCATGTATCTGATAGTCTGGCATGACTCAACTAAAAAGATGGCTTGAAGAACTTAGAATGTACTGTACCTTAGGTTCAAGGTTCTCTAGCAAGTCCACATTTCTTTCCCGCTTCCCCGACTCTTACAATTCCACTTTCTGTATAATACTCAGTGCTTTGCTTTGTAGCTCTTCGGTACAAAGAGGAGAGGAAAAGTACATCTGTATCATTCTCCTGAATGCATTATACAAAACTTGAAATTGTGACTGAAAATCTAGTAGAGGTTGTATATTACAACTTCATTTCTTGAATTGTTTAGTTTTTTCAACTATAAAGTCCTATGCAGTAGCCAGGGATACACAGAGAAACCCTGTCTTATCTAAACAAAACAAAACAAAACAAAACAAAACAAAAAAGCAGTGTCATACTTACTTGGAATAAGGAACAATTGAGCTATTCTTTATTTAAATGCAATTGACAGCCAAGCGTTGGTGGCGCACACCTTTAATCCCAGCACTGGGGAGGCAGAGGCAGGCAGATCTCCATGAGTTCAAGGCCAGCCTGGTCTACAGAGCATGTTTCAGGACAGGCTCCAAAACAATACAGAGAAACCCTGTCTCGAAAAACCAATAAATAAGTTAATAAATAAATTTGACAATTAGTAAGCTTTTAATGCACATACCTGTTAAGACTGAAAGCTTATTTATAACTAGAGGAAAATATTTTTCTCCTTGCTGATGAACATTTGAGTAGTTTAGGAAATGTGCTTTATTTTGTTTTGCTTACTCATTCTGAAAATACTTCACTGTTTTCTTAAGCATTCCAAGCATCTGAATTGGATTTTCAAAACATGTATACAAGTAACATTCAGACTAATCAGGTTGTATTATGTATTTAGGAATATATATATATGTATGTATGTATGTATATGTATATATACATACATATATATGTGAGTGTGTGTGTATGTACATTTACATATATGTATATAACAACAATTAATGAAAAGAGTTCATAAATTATAAAGAATAAGGAGGAGTTTATGGGAGAGTTTAGAGGGATGAAAAGGAAATGGGAAATGTTATAATCTCAAAAATAAAAGGAATAATATAAAAATAGTTCAATACAATGAATAGGAACTATGTGAGGATAGTCCCTTTACCTGGTATTCTAAACAGTGAGACGGTGTGAGGGCGGGGAAGAGCCAGAGAAAGGCAGCAAATATAAATGCCTGAATGAACTGTCCAATAGTCTGACTCAGCAAAATCTAGAAATATAAGTGCAGTTGTGGGGTTCCAAGTGTCTATACATTGTGTAGCTTGGTCCAGCCAAGTTTAGAACTTGTCAGAAGGAGACCCAGTCTGGAAAATAACCAAATATATGTACCAGTGCTACCCCTCTTTCCCTGTGTATTTTAGAGTCTGATTAATTTCATCTGACAATGAGTTAGTCTCAGAGGTCTGTGTGAAAACTCTTTGGATAGATTGTAAAATACACTCCTGGTAAGAGAAAGGAACAGGAGAAGAAATGCAAAGTAGCATGGTTATAGCCAGTGTTTCTCATGGGCATGCCATACTTATGGGAGTCAAACCTCCTTCCAGAACCTTTACTCTGTACTAGTCATTCTTCTGAGCTCCAAATTACTCTGGGTCTCACAGGCTCTTGGAAACAAACTACAGATGGGCTGGGCTGGAGGGCACAAATTCATGCCCAGAATCAATTGGGCACATCAAAAGAATGGGGTGTAGAACATTCTCTTGACTAGTTCATTTGTGTTCTCCTTCATTCACTGTCTCCCTATTCCCTCCACTACCATTTTTCTATGTTCTAGAAACAAACCACAACTGGGAATTTTCTTAATGCAGAAAAAGAATTCTCTTGAGAACAATAAGCAGTATTCTCCTCATAATTATTTGGGTACACTAGAGAAGCTTAGGAGATGTAAAATCAGGCAACAGAATTCCCAGGAAAGTATCCCTTCCACATTTAAGTACAATAGACTTATACCAGTTCTGCTACCTTGTATGGTTGTTCTGAATTTTAAAAGCTTGAAAATTCTATACACCTTTAGAAATTTTGTTTTATTTAAAATATTTTCACATACAACTTATTTGGATCACATTTTCCCACTCCCAACTTCTTTCAGATTTGTTTCATCTCCCTATCCATCCAATTTCATGTTCTCTATCTCCAAACAAAAGACCATTAAAACAAAAACAATTTTAAAACAAAATTAAACAGAAAGCCTACAAAAAATTCATGGAATTCATTTGTGTTGGTCATATATTCTCTGATGACTAAATATGTTAGACATTTCTTTGTTTCTCAGCTCTTTGCTTGGTTCTATATCCCATTTTTGAATTGGTTTATTTTCTTGAATTTCAAGATATAACCCATCTTTAGCATTGGAGGTTTCCTTGATGGCCTAAGATGTCTAGATGGAGCATTGTCTCTTCTATTATTTGATGACTACACTTGAAATTCTCTCGTATATGTGTATATTTTAGGAAATTTCTACAATAGTTTTCATATGGCTTTTCGGGGGGTGCCATTCCCTATATTCTGTCCTTTACCCTGACCTCCTGTTCCCTCCCCCATTTAATCCTTTTAGTTTCCACTTTACTCATAATAGTACCTTCCTTTTCTCTTCCTTGTTCTCTTACTATCTAACTTCTGTGGTTATTCAGATTGTAACACAAACATCAAAAGCTTATTAGCTATTCTCCACATAAAAGAAAGAGAAATCATGAAATATTTTTGGGGGGGTCTGAGTTATATCAGGAAGAATGTTTTTATAACCCTATCCATTTACCTACAAATTTCGTTATTTAACAATGGAGTAATATTACTCTATATAGATGTGCCACACCTTCAGCTAGGTAGCAGAATACAAAATTAATACACAAAAATCAGCAGCCTTACTAAATGCAGATGACAGACACACTGAGAAAGAAATTAGGGAAATAGTTCTTTTCACAATAGCCTAATAAAATACCTTGAGATGACTCTAAACAAGCAAATGTAAAAGTTGTATAATAAAAACATTAAGACATTAAAGAAAAAACCCTAAGAATAAACTAGATTATGGAAAAATTGCCAATGTTTATGGATTGAGAGGATTAATATTGTGAAAATGGCCACCCTACCAAAATCATTTTACAGATTCAATACTATTTCCATCAAAATTCCAACAAAAATTTTCAAAGAAATTTAAAAACCAATCTTTAAATGGAAAGACACACAAAAAAAAAGAAGAAAAAGAAAGAAAAAGAAAACAACAAACACCAGGACAACTAAAACAATCCTGAATAATAAAAGAACGGCTTGAAATACCAACCATTCCAGATTTCAAATTGTATTACAGAACTATAGCAATAAAAAAACCAACATGGTATTGACATGAAAACAGACACAATGACCAATGGAATTGACTTTAAGACCCAGTCATACGTCCACATACCCATGGACACCTGATTTTTTTTTTTTTTTTTTTTTTTTTTTACAAAGAACTATGCATTGGAGAAAAGACAGCATCCTCCACAGATGGTGCTGGTAAAAATGTATGGCTGTTATTAAAAGACGGAAAATAGATCCATATCTGTCACCTTGCACAAAACTCAGCTCCAGATAGATCAGTGACCTCATTGAAAGATCTCATATCCTGTATTTGCTAGAAGAGAGGTGTGTGTGTATGGGTGATTCTTGAATTCATTGGTACAGAAAAAGACTTTCTTAACATGATAACAGTATCAAATACACAATTAATTAAGTGGTACTTTGGCAAGATAAAATCTTGTGTATGGGAAAGGAACACCACTATTCATGCAAAGCAGAAGCCCACAGAGTGGGAAATATCTTTACCAATTATTCTCTTGAATAAATAAAGAAATACTGAAATTCAAGAAAATAAACCAATTCAAAAATGGGATATAGAACCAAGCAAAGAGCTTTCAAAAGATGAAATGCAAAGAGCTGAGAAACAAAGAAATGTCTAACATATTTAGTCATCAGGGAAATGCAAATTAAAACTACTTTGAGATTTCATCTTACACCAGTTATAATAGTCAAGATCAATAAAACAAAGGACAGAACATTTATAGGGAAGGGGAAACACTTATTAATTGCTGGTGGATGTACAAACTTTTACAGTCAGTGTAGAAATCAATGTGGAGGTTTCTTAGGAAGCTGAGAATGGATCTACTTTAAGATTTAACCGTACCATTCATGGACATATACTTAGTAGACTATTTCTCACATTAGAGATGCTTGCTTGTTTCTGTTCATTGCTGTTCTATTCATAAAAGCTCAATGTTTTGCTGATAATAAAATAAAAATAATCTTTTTAGCTAGATTGGGTTGAGACATGCATAGGAGATTTTTAAAGTACACCTCTGAATGTTTCTATTAGTTTTTTTTTTTTTTTTCAGGTAGATTAACTAAGGGATGAGACTTCTCTGAATGTGATTGGCAGCAAGCCAGGGGCCAGGGGTGGTGCTTTTGTTACTAAAGAGCTAACTAAATAAAAGGAAAAGGAGATTAAGTTCTATTCATTCTCATTTCCCTCTCTCTCCCTGTTTCCCCACTCTGAATATGTCACTTTTTCTGCCTCATCTTGCCTTCCTTACTGATACACTAAAAACATCTGAAACTAGGGAAAAATATGTTTATATCCTAGATAGTTATTGTCTTGTATCTTGACACAGCAATAGAAAATCTGACAATACTTTTCAGATATCTTACCTATGCCTTTCACAAGTACAGATGTTTCCATTCTGTCTGATTTTTCAATTCAGTTGTGAGAAAAATATAATCCTTCTTTATTTGGAAATTTAATGCAGGCAAATCAATTCATGTAGAGCTTTAATTAGACCTAAGTGAGTATTTTTGGACAATGACTAAAGTGCATTAAAGAATAAATCTTACTTATTGTAGTTAAAGGAGAAAACTTATTTACAAAACTAAACAAGTTAAAATGTTAGACCTATCTGAAGAGAATATTGTGTTAAAGCAAAAGTAGCTTTGTATATGTTATAAAAAAAATCATTAGAATTGGTGACCCACCACCGTGTGGCATGGGCTGAGCATTTCAGTTATTATAGAAAGAGGAACTGGAGATGATATTATGGTCAAGAATAGGCAGATTTGAGTGCCCTTCACTCCCACCAGGGACAGTGTGGTGTCCATGGCCTGTGTTACCACCAAAGGCCATGCACATGCCTGTGGTCTGGACTGCCACCTGAGGCCATGTGATGTCCATATCAGTGCTGCCACAGAGGGCTATGTCTGTGTTTGTGGCTCTACTGCAGCCAGAGTCTGTGATGATTTGTGTGTGGCCTGTTTTACCACTAAATGCCATGTGGATGCCCAAGGTCCTGAAGTTGGAGGTTTTGTCCCACCAGGTCCTGCCGCCCTTCAGCCCCAAATAAGCACACAGAGATATTTTGAGTATAAAACTGTTGGCTGATGGCTAGGGCTTCTTATTGGCTAGTTTTGTCTTAATTATTAACCCATTTCTATTAATCTATATATTTTCACATAGTCTGGGCTTACCTGAGAATGCCCGGACCTGTTACTACTTTGGCGGCTACATGGTGTCTCTTCATGGCCTTTCTCTGCCTCCTCTCCCAAGAATTCTTCTTGTCTCATAGCCTATATTTCCTGCCTGGCTCCAGCCAATCAATGTTTTATTCATCAACCAATAAGATAAACATATATACAGAAGGACATCCCCCATCATGGTCCAACTGCTTCCTGAGACCATGTTGATGTCAGAGGGTCATGCTAAGCTAGCTATGCCCCTTACTTGTCCTGGAAGGGCTGGCTCTGTTACTCACTGGCCCAGGAGATGTGGGGAGTGACTGTCTCAGCAGGAGAGCTGGTTTCACCCTTCACGGGAGAGTAGACCCCAGAAGAACTGTCTAGGGCAAAGGAGAGTTGGTCCTGGTCCCTCACAGGGAGGGGAGAGGTGTTCAGGTGGAGGCTTGGGCTTTACCCTCTCAGCTACCACTCAGGCCCAGATCCAGAGCCTTGAGTTGGCCAACCAACCATCTACCCCATCTATGTTCTGCTAGAGCTTGTGAAAGGACCAGTATGTGGAAACATAGCCACAGGATCTCCATGACAGGGCAACAGAGGATATCTGAGAGGAATCTTGGTGAGGGTCCAGTATTGATGGTGTAGCAGAAGCTAGAGGCCTTAACCAGACCTGTGATTCATTTCAATGAACATTTACAGGTAAAACTTTTGGGGCAAAAGGTTAAGCTACATGATGCACTGTAGCTCTTAATGCTACTATGGCTAATGGACAAGTTATGGAGAGATGGGAAAAACAGAGGAGTGAAGTGGTTATTTTTTTAATTTCTATTATTTACATTTTTATTTTCTTTTGTGGGGGGCTACAAGGGTGGAGGGTGGACATGGAAAAACTGGAAAATGAGTTGGATTGAGGTCCCTGATGTGAAATTCCCCAAGAATCATTAAAAAATTATTTAAAAAATCATTAGAGCTAAAAAGTACTATGTGCAGGTGTGTGAGTATTTTTGTACATTGTTTTAGGCAAGAATGTCTAAAGGTATCAGTTCACTAGAATTTGCCTTTTAATAATAAATGCATTCACCAATGAGGTAAGGCATGTGTATGTATATGCATGTGGTTTGTTTTAAATAAGCATTACTGATGACTTCCATTCTTGTGCAGAAGTGGCTAAAGAACTCATAGAATCTAGAAATACAGTTTCATATTTATCTGACTTAATAATTTCCATACCAAACCTTAAAAAATATTTTTGAATCCCACCTTTTACAAATATTCTTTAATAGGAAAAAGCCAAAACAAAAGAAAGTTGAAGCCTCAATAGGTAAGAATATGTAGCCAAATGTTTTCATGGGATTCCTAAGTGTATGGGATGCTAGGTGAAGGTGATTCTTAAGTTCCTGTCTACTTATGATTGTGTACATGTATAACTAAGTCAACACAATATGTAAACAGAAATAAATGAAGACTAAAACTGGACAATTTCCTTAAATTGAAGTTTTAAGTATTCAAGAAACATAGGATTATAGCATATCTTTAAAGTAGGCCCTTTAGTAGAAATAATTTTAGGAACATCCTGTGGAAAGAATAAAAGTTCTGAACTGGTTACTGTAGTTCCAATTCAGTTCAATTTGATTAGTTAAATAAAAGACAAAACAGTTTTGTGGTATGCATGGGTTATTGGAATCAAGTACAAATCATTTTTCTGTGTGTATTTCAGTATTATTTAGGAGCTTACTGTTAATGTGGATCTATTTAATCTTCCTTGAGTGGTATATACAAAAAAAACAAAAACAAAAACAGTGAGTCTTTTGAGTCATTTCAGCTACTGTACACTGAATCTCCTTGGAAATGGTGGGAAAGTTGAATGCTTGGAAACACGTGTATTCTGAGAGGGAGCAGCGAGCATTAGCTGTTTAGATTCACTGAGAGCAGGATTTGGGCCAATAGTACTAGCTGTATTTTATAGGGCTTAATACACTTCCATTCAAGGTGATTGCCAGTTATTATGTAATCATGAGAAGATAGACTTTAATTTCAGTGAGTATTAGCATCATCAGCAACAATACTTTTTTGCATGTTGTGTGCCAGGTATTGTATAAAATTTGTTAAGCCAGAATTCCATTTGCTCTCTACATATTTAGAATGTTAAGAGTGTCAGTGCCTGTTTCAGATATAAACAAGTCTGAAAGGCAGCAATTAGTGACACCAGCTAGAGTCTTATATTTATGTACTTCAGTTGTATTTACAAAGCTCCTAAGAGAACAGAACTTTTCTCCAAAAAAGGTGATAGATCCCATGAGGCAGAAATGTTTCTGGTGGTTTCCCCAAACAAAATTGGGTCTGTGTTTTTATTGAAGAATCAAAAGATACAGCTTGAAACATTTGATGACAGCAAAGGGCCCTGGCAAAGACATTTTGCTTAGATTTGATGTGCAAAGGCTTGAGGATGATCATGGTACAAGATAAAGGGAAAATTTAATGAAGCATGTAATGTGAAAAGGAAAAGAGACATCCACTGAACTCCTAAAATGAGGACTTCCAAGTTTGTTAAAGTCTCCAGTGCATTATCAATAGAACAGGTGAGCCAGCATTTCCTTGCCAAAAAATGTGTGCCCTTCCCTTGTACCCTAACCTTCCACTGTTCGGATATAGATGGTATGTGACACTTTCTATTGTGATAATAACATTTGCTCCTCTTGCATCTATTATTTACTAACTTTGTGAATAGAAATAGTCTTTTTTCCCCTCTTACTGTCATTGAATCTTCACAAAATATTGCCTTTCTTCAAGAAGTATATTTTAAATAATACCACTTGCCTTAGACAATTAGATTGTTTCATAGAATGCTTTGCAATGTGATACTACCATTAATTTGTTCCATGCCTCCACTGCCTACTTTTATTGCTGACCCAGAAAGATATATAAAATAAACTTTTTAAGTTGAGTTATAATTGTTTATACGTACATCTTGTACATAAACATCCATTGTCAATTGATATCTGTGACTTCAAGTTTCTTAAAATGGAACATACCTTTAATTCCTCTAAATTCCTTATAGGACAAGCATATTTTTCCTTAATAATATTAGTAGTGGGTAAGCATCACTGCAAATATTGGAAAAGGAAATCTGTGTGGAGCTGGATACCATAGCTAAGCAATGTTTAGCACTAGGCTTTTCTCTCTAAGTTCAGTAGTTTGTAGCTTAGGCATACTATCTATCTTTTTACATTAAGTGTATTTACCTTCTGGATAATAGATTGGAATGATTAGAAAGTCAGAGTTGCATTTTGACTACTTAATCAAAAGGTACATTTTAGAATAGTTGTAAAGGATATGTGTAACTGTGATTGAATGTTGGTATAATCATTGTCTCTCTATTTGCTATATTCACATTGTTAAATTGCACCATATGTAGACAAATAAGCCTTATCACTTTGAAAGTTGACATGGAAATATTGAGTAGAGATTATAATAATTATTATGTAGCCTTTTTGAAAACCAAGCTTATATTGTTATCTGAAAATCTGGACCTTTTCATTGTGAGCCTGGCTATTGAACAGCTCAGTACCTGGAATTTGGTCAGTGTAGAAGCTCATTGTCAGGTCAGTGTTGAGAGGCTGACTCCACAACTTTGCAGCCAGGGCTGACATGTGATAGTGCTCCTAGAGCCTCACCTTCTGGAGTTCCCCTGCCTGACTTCGGAGAGGAAGAAGGAAACTGAAGTGCAGACAGAGTGTACAGATGACAGAGCAAGCCTTCAAACAGAATGGAGAACTTAAGTTGCCTGAGAGAAAACTGGATGAGTCTTGAAATACGAGCTTCATTGTAAACATCCCCAAAGACCAAGCAGATGAAATTGAAGGAAAAGATGAGAATCTTGGAAGAGGCAGACAGACAAATTTGAAACAAGTGTGTCTGAGACCAGAGGGGCAAGCATGTTGTGCTTTAAAGCACTTCTGAGGAAGCCAGCTATGTCAGAATCAGAGTTTCCTTGACAGAGGATTTAAATGGAAGGTAGGGCATTTGTAGAGGCGGGCACTTTAGACAGAAGGAAGTGGCACTCATCACCAGATTGAGAATATTCAGCACCCAAGTTATTGCAGTGGTTATACATGAAGCTGACTACAGGATTATGCTGTCTTTCATATCCCCCCCCCTTAAAACATAACTGAAGGAATTTTGAATCAGTTTTGAATAAAAAGAGTGGGAGCATCAAACCAAGACAGACATATAGGGTACAAGAAACCAGAGTCAGTTAAGCAGAGATGGTGATGAAGTGAAAACCTCTATCGTTTGGTCAAGCACTGCAGTAGCTGAACCTGTCAACTCATAATGGAGCAGGAGTCAAGTGCTTCTATGGTTAAAGAAGGTCAGAGGTCAAGTGAAGAGGATCTGTAGGACACAGGCTGACTGGTGAGGATAAATGTTTTTGATAGGTCTTGCATAGCAAGTAATTGAGTAGTGGAATTCGAAGTAAATGTATTAGCAGATAAAGCAGCACATGAAACAGAATAGGGGTGAGCCTTTTTGTGTGGATTTAGGGACAGGTGCTTTGGAAATCTGAAGTGAGGGCTTATTTTTAACTTGCATTTCAGCCAGTAGAACAGCATGTGATTCGCTTACTTATCAGTTCACGTTTCAAAGTATATAAAAGTATGTGTGCTCCTAGGTGACGAATAATATAAGGTTGATATTTTCATTTAGAAATTATATAGATACTATGAATGTGCAATTTTGTATGAACACATCAGATTTTTAATTTTTTTCTTTTTCTTCACGAAATTTGTTGTTCTTTCCACATTGATTCATTTTGGCTAGCACTAAGTCCAACTGAGCATGCTGCTGTGGAATGTTTTTAACTGCAGTGTTCACTGGAGTCTGTTTGTTTGCAGCAGATGATTTGACTGAGCTTTGATGCGCCGTCACTCTGCCGTTTGTGTACTTCAGCAGTGAGCAATGTAAACTCATTTTCTGAACACTTTGATTACTTGAACATCCCAGTGCCCGTGGCATGTGACAGAGAAGAGCACTCTCCACTAATCAGATAGATATGCTTCAAGCGTATTTACACAAAATAATGAAAACAGCTGTTAGATACCTTTAAACTTGAGTGTGTTTTGTTATTAATCTACTAGCCTGTACACATGACACTGTAATTCTTCACTCACTCAAGTTGCCTTTAATGACACAGTAATAAAAGTGAGCGGGATGAAAGTAATGGAATTGTAGAATGTAATGCCTCAATTGTTCTGCAGTGTCTTCCTTTTTTTGCCAAAATAAACCACAATTAGGTCCATATGGTGTTTTGAAGTTTTCAAGCAATGACCCTAATAAAAAGTAATGAATTTCTGACAAAAGAAAGCATAGCTCTCTTTTAAGCAAATATCTTCACTATTGATCTAGATATGATTGTGGACTCATATACTGTTGGAAGAAAGGCCCAATGTTCTTCAGACAAGTAGGTTATTTGTTGCTTATTTAACTTTTAGAAAATTTAGATTTTTAAAGTAGAAATATGTTCAGCCATTAATCAAGACTCCCTTGCATTAAGGCCTGTTATTTAAAGCAAATAATAAATGATCTTCAAAAATGGAATATTTTAGACACCTATAATAATCATATAGGCAGGGCTGCTATAATTTTCGTGAAATGGCTTTACCAGAAAAGGCCCTTGCTGCCAAGCCTGATTGGATCTGAGTTCACTCTCTGGGACAAGTGGTAGAAGAAGAGAACAGATTGCTGTGAGTTGTCTTCTGATCTTCAGATGCTAGTGCCATGTCACCTACTCCAACTAAATAAGTGTAAATTTTAGAAAATGAACTTAAAATAGACTTTGCTTTTAGAGTTTAACCTGCTCTTGTGTGTACTATACTTTGTGTCTCTGGTTTTATTTTGTAAAATTTTCATGTATTTCAAACAGGGCGAGTGCAGTTTTATTCCATGAATACCTACTTCATCTGCAAGCAGTATAACTGTAAGATCATGAAGACTGATTTTAAATACTTTATCTGAGTAAGTGACAGTTTTAAAATCACCTTGAAGATAGAGCATTTTAGGAATCACAGAGACTTAAGTCTAGATTAAACATTTAATACTTTAAGTAGAAAATAAATTAGAAAAGCACAAAATTAAGTACTTGATTTTTGTTGTAATTGACCTATTTGTAGATGTGGAAAGGAAAGTTGGAGACACAAGGAAGAAGACTTTTTAACCAAAATGCCTTCACATAGTACTGTGCTCAGCAGTATTCCAGAATTTTCTCTTAATGTTCTTTTTTGAGTTTGGATGTCTTCATCCAAAAGTGTGGTTATAATATTTATTATTATTTCAAATTATTTTTATTATTATTTTTAAATGTGTGTTGTATCTCTAACAATGGACACTAAACATTCAGTACATATGTTTTAATATTTGTTTGTCTGCTTGTTTTTTTAGACTGTCTTAGTATGTAGCTTTGGATAACGTAGAACTCACTGTGTAGCCTGGAGTTCTTACATGCTTTTTAGCTGCCTGCCAAATGCTAATATTATAAGCATGTGCCACCATACTTGGCTCACAGTTTAGTATTACTGAGACCACCCTTCTAAAGCACCTTATTAGAATGACAGCATTTGTGTATATAAACACATGTATCTGTTGAAGTCAGTGAGAACATTCAGTGTGTATTACTTAATCCATATTACAGAGATCATGCTAGTATGAAAACAAAATATTAAGTCTTCTGTTCCAGAAGTTCAAATCTAATGAACCTGAAAGAGTTAAGTTAAAAGTACAGGTATGCATGAGCAGACTAACTGGGGATGATTGGGAGGAGGATGGAGCATCTGAAGGGCTGGGCTGAGGACTAACAGAGAAGAGCAACTTTGAGGAGAATGAAAGTTTATAGTTTGAGAAAGATGTTGAATATTGTTAAAGAGAAATGGGTCTTAATTTTTTCTGCCTTATAGATCACTTACTAGTTTCTATGGTTGTACTGTGTGCTTTTTCTTCACTTTAGTTATTCTTTGTAGTTTTCTTCTGCTATATACTGCTTTGAATTACTTTCAGTTATTGATTTCTTACTTATTAATTTTTTGGATAACATACAAAGTAATGGGACTCATGGAATTTTATCTTCGATGTGTCTTATATTTTGTTCTCATTTATTGTCCTCCCTGTGTCCTTTCAATTATAAATTAATTTAAGAGACAACATATTTAACAGTTTTAAATCTTTTGATCAATGAGTGTGATCAATCTCCCTTCAAGGTATCTATGACTTTCTCTTAGTAATGTTTTGGAGTTTTTCATTATACTGGTGTCACACATCTATTAACTGATATGTTTATATTTTATTTGGAGTATGTTTTTTATGTTTTCAGTTTCTGTATTTTGATTTTTATATTCAAGAGCCTGGATTTTGAGTAGTAAGTTCTCTTTGTTTGATTGTTTGAGGTTTATTTCTGATACAGAGTCTCAGGTAGCTCAGGGTAGCCTTGTACCTACTATGTAGCTGGGTTTGAAGTCCTGATCATCCTGCCTCCATCTCCTAAGTGCTACAGTTACAGCCATGTGTCATCACACCTGGCTTTTGAATGATAACAGTGTAAAAATAATTTTTATCACAAATTCTATCCTGTTTTTTTGGTCAATGTCATCCATAAATAAAAAGCGTTTGTTTTTCTAATGTGAATGAATTTATTTATTCATTTGTTTGTTCATATTTAGTATTGTATAGGATATGTCCTGTTTATATTGTTTTTAGTTAAATATTTTTATATTTTTTTTATATTTTTATATTATATTTTTATATTTAACTTTAATATTTAGTTAAATATTAAAGATAAATATTTTTATCTTTTCCCAAGAGTGTATTGTCTTCTGCCATTAACAATGTCATTAGTCTTAGATTTTTCCTACATGTCCTTTTTTGGTTTAAATTTCAAATCTCATTTTATCTAATTGCCTTCTGTATTATAACAAGCATCATTGTTGTGTTTCATTTGTGTTTTACTTGAAAGTACGTATATTGAGGCCATCAAGGGTTCTTTGAAATTAGTGTGTTCTTAATTACAACCCCAAATCTATAGTTTTCCTTGTATAACTGCAAGCAACTCAGTCACTGAATCTGTTGCTTACTTGCCAATGAGAATAACAATTCACTATACTATCTTGTGAATGTTTAAATGAAGAAACACTTATTATATGGTTATAAAGCAGTTTCTCAACTGTGTCTAGTTGTGTCTGCGTTTCCAGCATTCCTTTCCTTTCTGTTTTCTCGCAGCTCTTACAGGTGTTAATGAATGACAGGAGTAACAAAGAAGATAATAGCAAGGAATTCTTAAGCATCATCCCTTCTGTAGTAATTCTTTAGGAATATAGTAACCAAAAACTTGATAGTCTGTTTGATTTTTTAGAAAAAATTATAGAGATATTGTGCCTTCATTGATGTAAGCAACACTCAATGAATATTATACAGTGGACCCAAAGATTACATGTTAAAATAGATTGTAGTATCAACTAGGTAGAGTTAGAATTATATATTATATTATATTAATTGTATTATATTGCCTTATATTCAATAACCTTCCAAAACTGATTGCCTTCTTTCAGTGCTAAGATATAGAGTTTAGAACTGGTGTTGTGCAAATATATTAACATTTATTTCAATAAAGGATCCTATGCAAAATCTTATCAGACATGGGACTCCTGAAAATTAAGAATCTAGGAGCAAAAATTAATTCATATCCTTGTCTCCTAAATGTGAAAGAACAGTGGATGAAATGACTGATAGAGTTGATCTCACTATCTAAATGCTTGGTTTTTAGTAGATCTTATTTTGGTGCTTACATAATAAACCCAAATTAATTCATATTCTAGAACAGGAATTGGCGATTAGTGGCCAGAAGTTGACCACTCATTTGTGTAAATACAGTTTATTGACACATAGCCACACCCACTGATATATTTATGTATCACTATTGATAAATATTTTGATACTGCAAAGTAGAATATTTGCAATGGGAATCATGACTCAAGAGCATAAAATAGTTATGATTTAGTTTTCTACAGAACAGTACTCTAAGCTCTGGCCTCGGCCTCTTTATGCCTTAGAGCAGAACCTCAAAGTTTGATCAACTAAATACCCATGGGTGCCAAAATTCACCTGGCTTCCTGAAGGGAGTTTCAGGGACTGAGCGCCTAGGAATCTCTTGGTATGAAACCTTAGAATCTTTCCCTCACTCTCTTTTTTTTTTTTTTTGTCATATTCCAAGGGAAATTATTACTCAGGTTTTCCTACTATTAGTTTAATGCAGCCAAAAACTAATATAAAAGCACTTTTCATAAATGGCACACTTTCCATAAATAAATATTTTTGTCTTCTACAAAATAGGGTAACAAGAATAAAAGCATGTTTTATACTTTAATTTTGAATTATCATTGATAGCAACCATTTAGTTAGAAGAGAAATTAAATGTTGATGGACTAATAAAAAGATCAACTCTATATGTCTAATCATGCATTTTGAAAAGGTGAACTATATGGATGAGAATGATCAACTATATTTGAATATTCATAACTAGTATTAAGGAAATGTAAACAGTTTTGCTGTGGTACTGAGGTTCTAGTCTAGGGCCTTGTGCATGTATGGAAAGCATTCTACTACTGAACTATATCCCCAGCATTCATTTCTGAGGCAGAATCTCTCTTTATAATTCAAGGTTGTCTCAAAATCACTGTTAACCTGCCTGGACCCCAACTCAGGATCCTCCTGCTTCAGTCTCCCTGTAGCTAGAATTATAGATTTTTAAAACCAGTCTCAGGTCCACCATTCTCATTTTAAACTTGCACTGTTCGACTGGAAGAAGAAATCTGCTTTCCATATGCATTCAGGCAAAGGTGGTAGGATTATATGTAAAATTGAAAAAAAATAGTTTTGTTTGGTGTTTTAAAGACATTTAAAAGACTGTACAAGCCTATATCTGACATCCTGTTTGTACCATCAGATATAAAGCAACCTAGGTAAAGTCAGCTTCCCTAAATGCTACAGTGTTCACTAGTGGTAGGCTGCATCTTTGGATGTCCATAAGAGATATTCACAGAACTCTCAATATTTTAAAGAGTTTTCATGGTCTTCCTTGTCATTATATGTTGGTTGCTCTCCTTTAGGGTTCCCTAGATATATTGCATAATTCTCATTTAATCCTTATGTACACCTTTAACCAATATTTCTTTATTTTTGTAATTCAGAAAATAGAAGCTCTGTCTGTTTAAACATTGCTATATAGCAAAATGTCCCTATACGGGTCTGCATGGGAGTCTGTGAGTCAAGAGTTCAATGGGATAGTCTTTGTGCCTCTTTTCTCTATAGATTTAATTTACTGGTCCTCACTTGGTAAGCTTTATGTTTATAAAATCCAGGAGGCTCTACTCTCACATTTAGTCCCACAGAAGGAATGGATGAAGTCTAGACTTACCTCATATTGTTGGTCAGGATTGTGTTTCTTTTATCATTTTTTCCAAAATAGGTTTCTTTATGTTTTAAGGTTTTTTTTTAAATGTGTATTGTTGTTTGTTTTTTTTCTTCATGTATGCCTGTTTACCACATGCAAACAATGCCTGTAGAGTCTAGAAGAAGATATCATATCCTCTGGAGCTGGAGTTGCACATGGTTGTTAGCTGTAATGTAGATACTTGGATTGGTACCCACATCCTCTGCAGGAACAAGTGCTCTTAACTGCTAATTCTCTCCAGCTCCTGATAGGTTTCTTTCATGGTAACACAAAACCTTAGAGAAAATATTGCAGAAGATGCATTTCTAGGTTGTCATTTTTGACCAAATCAACAGGCAGATAGATCAGGGCCCATTTATAGCTGCTTCATGGGTTTGTGGTTATTGCCATTGCCAATCTTGTCTCTTGGTCAGGATGATAGCATTCTGTTTGTAGATCCAAGCCTAAGAGCATAGTACATGTTTCTTTCTATCCAGTGCCAATTCTGTATGGTAACTATAGGACTCATTAGAGGAAAGAGTAAGGACTCTGTACCCTCTTTGCCAGTACATACTTAAAAATACCACAGAACAAAGGAAAGCTTTACTATACTTGGTTGAAGGAACATAGCCTGTGTGTGTAGGCATTTCCATTTCAGATTGGCAACCTTTCAGGGCTTAGGAATGTCATAGATTCAGATGCTTTGTTAGCTAAATGGTGGTGTTAAAGTGCACAGCTAGTGATTGAAAAAGCTAGAAGTTATTGACTAAATCACTTCACATGTACCTTAATCATCTTTAGTTTTGGCATTTTTAAAAAATGACTTTTAAGGACTGGTACAATTACCTGTAATTGCCATAGTTTTTGTTGTTTGTTTCTGTTTGTTTGAAACAGTTTTGCTCCATACCTCTAGCTGGCCTTATGCAAGCTTTGTAGCCTAATCTGGCCTCAAATTCAAGGCAGTCCTCCTGCCCCAGCCTTCCAATTAGATTATAGTTATGTCTCTGTGCTTTGCTCTTAGTTTTTGATTTAATGGAAACACTCAGCTTTTTTTTTGCCACACCATAGTCATGAAAACAGCAGAAGCCAGCAAAGGATTGTATTGTTAGTCAGGTGTTCCCCCAACTTTACTGAACAAGAGTTTCCATAACCAAGTCCTTTGTACAGTAGTTCTTAAAGGGGGAGGTTCCTTCCTTTGTTCAGTGATAGTGCTACTGTCCCAGTTTAGTTACCACCTTTGAGTAGCATCAGTCTGTTGGTCATCAAAAACAAGCAAACAAAATTACTGTGCTTGATCAGATGACTTTGATATTTGTATTGATTTAATATTCTAAAAATATATCTATAATACCATGTTCCCTTATGTACTTGTTCAACAGCATGTATAATTTTTAGTAAGATATTCTATAAAGTATCTGATAACAGCAGTTCTAATTTTGAAACTTTGAATAGCCATAAAGTATACTAACAATATATACCCATACATAATGGTGACATGCTTTCTCTGCACCCTGGATTCCAGTCAGGGGGAATATTGCCACATTGTTAGGCTTTCCGGTTGTTTGGAAAGGGTATGGGTGTTTGTGGCAGATTCCCAAAATTAGCTTTCCTTTCTTTGATCTTGCTGTTCTCCCTGTCTCTCCATTCTTCGCCACAGCCTTTCTTTCCTCCCTCTGTCCTTTTCCATCTTTTTTTCTATCTTTCTTCCTGCATTGCTATATGGGGAGGGTGGTAGAGCTAAAGCCCCCTTGTTACTTCTGGGACCCTCTGAACTGTTAGAACTGCCCTGAAGTTATCTGCAGCACTCTGAATTTTCTTTTTTTTTCCTTTTTAAATTTAAATTTTTTAATTACTACTCGTATTTACATATCCGTCCCCCCATTCCCTTGCCCTCCCATCCTCCCAAGTTCCCCACCAACCCCCCCAACCCATCCCCCCAAGTCATCCCCAGGGATAGTGAGGCCCTCCACCAGGGACCTTCAAAGTCTGTCATATCATTTGGTGGAGGGCCTAGGCCCTCCTTGCTGTATCTGGGCTGCAATGATATCCCTCCATAGGGAATGGGCTCCCAAAGTCCATTTGTTAAAGTCTAGGGTTAAAGACTGGCTCCACTGTCAGAGGTCTCATAGACTGTCTTGGCCTCCTAGCTGGTACCCACAGAGGGCTTGGATCAGTTCAATGCTGTTTTCCCAGCTTTATGACTAGGGTCTCCATGTTCTCACTAGGTCAGGTCAACTAAAAAAGAGAATTATAGACCAATATCCCTCGTGAACATTGATGCAAAAATATTCAACAAAATATTGGCAAATAGAATCCAAAAACACGTCAGAGAAATCATCCACCATGATCAAGTTGGCTTCATCCCAGGAATTTAGGGATGGTTCAACATACGAAAATCTATCAATGTAATCCACCATATAAACAAACTAAAAAAGAAAAACCACATGATCATATTGCTAGATGCTGAAAAAGCCTTTGACAAAATCCAACATCTCTTCATGATAAAGGTCTTGGAGAGATCAGGAATAACAGGAACATACCTAAACATGATAAAAGCAATATACAGCAAACCAACAGCCAACATCAAACTAAATGTAGAGAAACTCAAAGCGATTCCTTTAAAATCAGGAACAAGACGAGGCTGTCCACTCTCTCCATATCTCTTCAATATTGTACTTGAAGTTCTAGCTAGAACAATAAGACAACAAAAGGAGATCAAGTGGATATAAATTAGGAAGAAGTCAAACTTTCATTATTTACAGATAATATGATAGTTTACATAAGTGACCAAAAAAACTCTACCAGGGAATTCATATAGCTGATAAACACCTTCAGCAAAGTGGCAGGATACAAGATTAACTCAAAAAAATCTGTAGCCCTACTATATACAGATGATAAATGCGCTGAGAAAGAAATCAGAGAAACATCACCCTTTACAATAGCAACTAACAACATAAAATATCTTGGGATAACACTAACCAAAAAGAGCGAAAGACCTGTATAGTAAGAACTTTGAGTCTTTAAAGAAAGAAATTAAAGAAGATACCAGGAAATGGAAAGATCTCCCATGCTTTTGGATAGGTAGGATTAGCATAGTAAAAACAGCAATCTTGACAAAAGCAATCTACAGATTCAATGCAATTCCCATCAAAATCCCAACACAATTTTTCACAGACCTTGAAAGAACAGTACTCAGCTTCATATGGAAAAACAAAACATCCAGGGTAGCCAAAACAATCCTGTACAAGAAAGGAACTTCCAGAGGCATCACCATCCCAGACTTCAAGCTCTATTATAGAGCCATAGTCCTGAAAACAGCTTGTATTGGCATAAAAATAGACAGGTTGGCCAATGGAACTGAATTGAAAACCCTGATATTAACCCACACACCTACGAACACCTGATTTTTGACAAAGAAGTTAAAGTTACACAATGGAAAAAAGAAAGCATCCTCAACTAGGCATGCGCGCGTGCGTGCGCGCGCGCGCGCGCGCACACACACACACACACACACACACACACACACACACACACACACACACACACACAGCAAACCCCCCCACCCCACCCATCCCACCCCCACCCCCCCCGAAACTGCAGGACTGCAGGTTTTCGTTTCCTTTTGTTTTCTCTTTCTTTGCCTTATTCCTCCAGGCACTCTCTAGACCAGAAAGCCCCCAAACCTCTTTTTGTCTAATTCTGTTTGAGGGAGGGAAAAATGAGGGACTGAAACTCACAATTCTCCTTTCCAAATTTTACAAACCACTGAGTTATAATAGAATAAGATACTAAACATGTACTAAAAGTAAATAAGCTCTTAAAGCATTTTCATAAAGGTATTTCTACCTAAAAGTAGCAAAATAGTTTTATTTCTGCAATGAATGAAAAATGTGTTAATGATTTATAGGTAATTCCCTGATTGAATTAAAAATGTAAAATGAGAAGAAATTTTAGTCCAATCTTTTTTCCTTTTTCCTTCATGGGAGTTTCCTTATATTCAGATATAAATTTTTTAATGAATTGCTTTCATTAACAGAATCATAGTGTTACTTTACTCAAATTACATATTGATTCAGTGTATCTACATGGTGAAAATCTGAAAATAGTTGTACAATTTTTAAATTCCTTCAAAGTTGGTGAATGTCTTTGTTTCGTTGATGTAGAGTTAATCCTTAGAAATATTGCTAGCTGTACTTTGAATCCTAGTAGTGCTGATAGATTACACATGTGGAGTGGTTAAAGTTAAGATGTTGCTTTGGAATGGTTACAAGGCTCTGTGTTACTTAGGCTTCAGCTAGTAAACACCTATGGGGTTGTTGCTAGTCTGAGGTATTTTTTAGTAGGTTCTCAGAGAGGAGAATTAATCTATTTAGAGTTATGCTGTCCATACTCTACTTTAAAGTTGTGTTTAAACTCACTCATGGAACCACCCCTTTTTAAAAAATATTAAGGATGTCATTCTTTCCAGAAATTGGAACTTACAGCTTATTGAACTACAGTCTGAAAGCATGTAGTCATTTTGTTTTTCATTTGTTCACTTGAGGGTATTGTTTCATAATTAGAGATTGTTGTTAAACAGCAAATTATTTTGAAAATATGCATTTATTGAGAGGAAATCTGGGAATATAAACTAGACAGAAAGGTTACATCTCCAATTGTGTATTCCCAGTAAGCAGCCGTTTAGTAAATTGGTGTATAAACTAGCATCTGTTGCAGGAATGGAAGAATGACATCATAAAGAATGTATGGAAATTTTTAATTGAAAAAGAATGATGCACAATTGTAACATGACTTAAGTCTAAATTGATTTTACCAAGAGAGTAAAAGTGGAATTCTTTAGAAACATTCCAATAATGTAAAGTATTTAAAATGTAATGTCCTGTTAATGTACCTAAAAATTAAACTCTAGGTCATCCAACGGGAGTACTGCTTACAGTAATGCAGCCTATGTAATATGCAATTATCTTGACAATAGTTTTATTTTTCAACAATTTTGTCATAAAACAGCAGTGAGATACAATGAATTTGATTCATTTTTTGTGTGTGAATCATTTAAAAGGCCATTACATCCACTATATTAGACTCCATTCTCCTTTCAGAGCTTTTCATTATAAGGCTGTCTTTAATGGAAAGAAGTTTAACCTTCCCTCCCAGATAGATTGAACCCCATAACAGTGTAAACATTCTCATTATAAAATAAAATCCCCTTCCCCAAGGGCAGTGCTATAATTAAGTTGCGGAGGATCGTAAGAATGTTTCCACCTAGAAATGCTGTCTCATTCTTGCTTTCAAGTTTTTATCATTTTCAAACAATCAATAACATTTTAAATTACAGTTTAACAAAATGTGCATGATCTGGTTTAAAATTTTGTTGAAGTTATTTTAATCACCTACAAGAAGAAGTCATCAGTAAAATTACTGTTGATTTATAAATAGGATAATTAGAGGCTTTCCATCTAAGTACTGTTCACTGGCATTGTGGCTGTTTTTATTGCCTAGTCAAACCTCTTCATTCAATTTTAAAATTGCCTTTTGAATGAACTCAACTATGAGGTTGCCAAATAATGTCACTGTTAATACTTTACCTCCTTTATTTCATTGTCCAGTCTGCAAATGCACAATAAATTGTTTGATAAGGGGGTCAATGAGGTTGTACTAGTTTTTAAGTGAATTATAACCAATTCATTCAGATTATGTCACATGCTTAGTGTTATGGTAGAGCTGTGTTTAAAGGGTAGCAGTTATACTTGGTTCATTTTGCACCATTTCCTTAAGAATGTATACTATACCAATCAGCATGTCATCATGGTTCTTCAACAAATTGTGAATCTTTATTTCAACAGAAAAAGCAAAATGTCACTTTAGAATGTATGAAGTTTACCCGTTGCAAATGGTTTATTTAAAACAACAAACCTACCAGATTCCTAGTAAGGGAAAGAGACAGCCTGCCTTTTACAGAAATATGTTAAAATAAAAAAATCAGGTGATTATTTCAAGATAATAAGTATATAAAGATACTAAAGGAAGTATTCCCTGGAAGACCTAAAGACCATCTGTTTTTAATATGAAAATGTTCAGTTAGACAATGTTATCTGTCCCATAGATAGAAGATATATTTCCCTAGATGTGTGAACTCTGGATATAGATTGTGTTTCATAAGAGGCAGATTTTCCTCCCTCTGACTTAAAGAGGTATAACCACAGGCTCTTTGTAGGGTTACTCTTATGAGAAAGGAGTTGTGTTGCTTAAATTTATATTTTCTGTGTATGTAGAATTGGTGAGTGTATTTTGAGAAATTTAAAAAGCAAAAGTAGGAAACTTTCTGCTCACAGCATCTAAAGCAAGTCTGTTTGTGTGTCTATCCTTTTGTAACAGAAGGAATGTTTCTTATGTTTCTGTCTTCAGACAGTTGGCACACATTTCATCTCAGCAGCTGCTTTCTCTTAAAGTGCAGTAGAGTGTAGGACTGTGGTGACACCAGCATTAATACTTCACATTCTGCTATCATATGCTGTCACTGGGAAATATGGATCTAGGTTACATGTGTTTGCAGACTTTGTACTGTTGAATTATGAAAGCTGACTCCTGGTAGATTGTGTTGTGTTCAGAGACTGTGAACTGAGCATTCAGTAAGTGTACTCGTCTGCTCAGGGTGTAGCATGCTCTCCTTCCAGGCCAAATTGAGCCACAGCTTTCAAATTACAGTCGCCAAATTCTGGGATGTTCTGTATGATGAATATATGAATTATGTTGTCAGTGACATTTTAACACATTATCTTTGACTTAAAATTTCTGGAGTCTCTTTTTTCTACTATTGTGTAAATCCTTGCAGTTTGGATACGTAAAACAATAAAGCATATTGTAAATGATGAGAGGAATTTTGTCCATTCAAGGTAAAAAGTTACAAAGAAAATTATACAAATCTCTCTGTGATTCTAAAAATTAAAATAATGTAGTTCGTTTTTAATTTTTATCAAAGCCAGAACACTCTCAACTGTTAAGATAATAATCATCATCTTTGTCTTTGTATCCAAACTGTGTCTATATAGACAAATATACAAATCGGTGTTTATATATATATACATACATATATATATATGCATGTGTATATATATATATACATGCTCATAGATATTGATTGATTCAGACTTTTCATGAAATTTATAAAGAATGCTTATTTATAACTCGGTAAGGATTATAGTAGACTAACTGAATGCAAGTAAGCAAATATGAGTAATATTGTATGAAAATCTATTCATCGATTCTCACTGAAGAGGCAGATAGGGAAAAACTGTAGGTGCTGCAATGCTACCTATGGACTAGCCTAAGGGATGGAAGATGAGGAATTATGGGCTCCCGGGACCTTCATCTTCTTTAAATTTTTAGTGTTCATTACATTTTGTGTGTGATTTATTTGGTGTCCGTTTATTTAACTCTTGGAGTTGACATTGTACTGTGAGGATGACATTGTAATATGTAGAATACATACTGATACATTTTTGAGCCTGCACTATTTCAAGTGAAAAATACCTAGAGAGTCATATTGTATCATATGAGCTGTCTGTCTTTTCATCTTACATTACATGGTTCTAGTTCCAATTAGCATGAATTTTAATTAGTTAATATAAATGTCCCAAGGTATGAAAATTTTATAAAATTTAGCAGTCTTTGAATCCGTTGCGTACTGCCTGTAATTTGCTATTTGAGAAAGATGAGATTTGTATCTTGATAGCACTGAATAAAGCAATGATTATAACAGTTATTCATTCATAATATTGAGGAACTGTAATTTGCTTTTAATTTTATGAATCCTGTTTTTCTCTTACATTTTCTAAGAATATGTGGTAAATGGTAATTAACCTCATTTCTCCAATATGTGAGAAGGTTGTATTCCTCTGTACAGTTTTCTGATTAAATGGGCAAACTGGCATCTTTAAACATGAGGCTCTTAACATCCTCAAAACTTTAGAATGCATGTTGGTAGCAAGTACTAGAAATTTTCTACCTGTCCTGTGTCATGTGTATGATTTCTTCTACCCTCAGTGTAACAAGGACTGTGGAATTTCTCATGCCCTTCCCTTATAGAAGTTGATTTCTGAATGGACTATTTTAAACAGCCTTCAGTTTGGGACTATGATCCCAAGTAAGCAGCACTTGACCACTTGTAAATAGTAGGATAGTTGTTGAAATCATTTCCCATAATTTTGTCCAGGACGTGCTGTGCAGTCATCCACTGGGGCTTCACTCTTTTTGTCTCATACTGCGGCTGAAAGTTGAGCTCTGCTTGTTTAAAGAAGAGGTCTTGCTGAAAATAGTATTATGTGGACTTGGGATCTAAAATGCCACTGTTGGTGTGGTGCAGAAAACATAAGACACATCAGTAGTTTTTGGCAATAGAATTAAATGTGTGAATGAATTGAATGAAAGGTGCAAACAACACTTTTCTTTCTTCGTCACGGGTCTGTGTCATGTGGAGCCACTAAGTACAGTTTTCAGAGTCCTGTTACTTTGTGAGTGCTGTGTTGACCTCATGTTTCTTTTGCATTTCTCTCTCTTTATAGCATCCATCTTTTTGAAAAATAAATCATTAATGAAAACTTGTGAAAATGACTTCCAAGAGCAAAATACATGGAAAGATACGATGTTTGAGAACTTATGTACATTTTTTCTATATCCATGCTCGATGAAGTTGGGATAGTTTGGGGGTAGAAGCATGTCTTTCAGTATAATAAGTCCAGACAAATGACACTTTTGATATACAAAGACATATTAGGTTTTGGCTAGCTAGACATTCTCTTCAACTCCCTCCTCTTCTGTATCTCTTGCGTTTCTCCCAAAGCATGCAAGACTATATTCAGTATCTTGACTTATGAGTGAGCTTCCTGGAAATTGGATTCCTTTTCAAAGTTTCAGGTAGAACTGTCTGCTTCATGTCTTGTGAAAAACTATGTGAAAGCTTTAGCTTATAGCTGTCAATCACAATCAAGTTTACAATTTTACAGATTGCTTATCTCTTAAAGTTAATTGAACTGTGCAACCACCAAAGTTGGCAGAGCATGAGTTTTTTTACTCTTTGCAACATATATGTCAAAAATATCTGTACATCAAGGAGGAAACTTGGGCAGAAGTGATTGCATAATTTGGCTATGCCCAAGAGTTAAACCTCCCCTAGTTTCTTGGGGTCATAGTCCTCATTCCTGACAGCTGGCTCTGTGCCCATCTATGGTCTCTGAAATATTTTTGGATGACATTACTTATGTCATGGATAAAGCTATAAATGCTTGTCATGGAGAAAAGAGCTCCAGTCAGTAGGTTGGAGTTGTAGCACTACTACTTACTAGCTGTGTGTGGTCAAACTCATCACTTAACCTTTCATGACCTCAGCATCTGAATGTTAAAGTGAAATCATCAAACTGGATTCTGTCTTAAGTCCTCCTGCATTTCAAAATTCTGTGATTTTTATATTTCCAATTAGAAGCCTGGTTAAATCCCAGTTGTGTAAGAGTTGAAAAGTATATACATTCCAAAAGTCAGTTTATCTTTAATTGTCCTCATCCTGAGAAGTTAAGCTAAAACATTTTTCAGTTAAGTGATGTTGGCAAGTTCTCTGTGTTCTCCAGTTTGTATAACTAGAATGGAAAGAAGTTGGACTGGGTATATAACAGAACCAGTCACAGGCTCATAAGAAATTTAACGTTTGCCTTTTTGTTAATTTTCAAATAAATTATGTATTTCAGTGTATTAGTACATAACACTAATTATTCAATCAGTATTTACATTGTCTCTAGGTAAGATTAAAAGTAGAGGATTGTAGGGGAACCTGTAGCCAGCCCCTAAGCAGGCGTGGCTACAGTTTCCCCTACAGAGGATCCCTAATCCCATCATTTTCTGTAAACTCTTGCAAGCATTTAACAATATTTTACCCATTCGTTTTGGTTTATACGTCCCTTTGGTCACAGTTACCCCATGATTGTGTGGTTATCCAACAAATGAAGCACAAGCATATTCTCTTTATTATCATTTGATACAATCAAAGTGAGCTTTAATCTAGGTGACCAGGAACAGATTGTACGTCATAGCCTTGCTAGTGGCTACTAGCTATTCAATTAGGCAAAGCATTCAAATACTTCACAGCCTCAGTCTCCTCATTTGTAAAGAGGTTGTATAGGACATGGCACATACAGAGTCCATACATTTAATGAATTCATGACTAACTCTACAGAACTGGGAGATGGAATTTTTTGTACTAAATTCTGTTCATTTCTATTAGTTTCTTCAGGAGTCGATCATTAGGGTTGTAGTTTGGGAGATAATGCTTCAAAGGAAATTGATATTTAGCAGTCTTATCTGTGTTAACTTTAATTTCTCCCAGGTGAAATTGGTAGGTTTGGAGACTTTGTTAATAAAAACATTGTTTCATATTTATTGTTATCTGGGAAAGCTTCAGGTGGGTTTCTCCTGACCAATGCTACCCCCTCAATCCTTTCTATGAACCCAAAGTTCTCTGGCTGTTAGGAAGTTGCTAAAATCTATTTTCCATCTGTGAGTAGGTGTTAAACTGTTCAAGCGGACATAACAATATGATGCCCATGAAATTGATTCAGAGTTGCTATCATCATATAACTTGGGTTGTACTATGTTCCCTTTCTTTCAAAGGAATATAAAAATAATATTGTTCCTCAACACATTAATTGTAACTACTAATTTAGTTTATAAAAGTAGATTATCTCTTCATTCTTAAAAGTCATAGTCACAATTCTTGCTTTCACAGTATGTTTCAGGTAGGTTGGGTCACCATACCTAAATTTCCATTTTATTGTCTGTGTTATTAAGTTGCAACTTCTAATGAACTTAGAGATTTTATGCACATGGTATTGTTGGCGTTAATAAAGATTATCACTCCCAGGATCTCACTTGGGAAATTCAGTTTTTGGCTCCTCTTCTGAGTATGGGCAGAAGTGGGCAAATGTTAGAATAAGCTTGCAACACCATGAAACCTAGTGAGTCTGGTCCTAGATAGTCCAGCTTATTTTAACCTGTAGGAGCCAGTTGTTGTGTAGGTCTAATGAAGTAGTTTGTCTTCACTAATCTCAGAGTCTTGTCTATATTTTCCAAGCTCTACTGAAAATTTATCCAACCTGAAAAGTAGTCTCTCAGCTTGCCACATGTATGCTAACAATGACAAAATTAGAGGAATCTTCCTCTGACTTTGAGCCGCTCTTTCCTTGAATCTGGCTTTATGTTATGGATTACTGGTAAGATTTTTAAGGAAAGATTTCCTTTCTGGGGACTAGAACAATTTCTGGTTAGCTTCTGAATAGCTCTCCTGATGCCCTGCCTGGATAAGAACTAATTGAATGACCTTGCCAAAGTTGTCACTTCAACTTTCTTCAGTTTCAGTAAATTACAGGTAAGTAATTACATTCAATTTAAAAAGAATCCTCAGGTTTGTCTGGGTAGCTGAAAATATGATGACTCTTTTAGTTGTGCTAATAAGAAAATAAGATTGTTGTTTTACCGGGTTAGGTCTTATACACAGATACTACCTTATTTTGGGACATACTACAATGAAACCAAAGACTTAGAAGAGCAGGTTCCAAGCAAAATATGAAATGTAACTTCTTTAACCCCTCTGGACATGAGAATTTCTTTTCTCCACATAAAACTATAATCAAAGTAAAGATGGAGTATTATTCTAGATTGCTTGCTCTCTGACCCACAGGTTTTGGATTCGTGGCATTTCATGTGAGCAAAGAAATAAACACACTAGTTGGAGAAAATTGTAGATTGAATAGAATCTCTGAGATGATTTACTCTAGGGTTGGGTCTTGAATGGCAAACAGATGCGAAGGCTTTTTCTGGCTTCTCTTTCCTGAGCTGGCTTTATATCCTTGACTGTAAGAGGGCTAGATATTCACTGTTTTCCCACTCCCTCCCCTTTTGTGAACTTCTGGGATTTAAGAGTAATATATTTCAGAAAAGATTTAGTTGATTAAAAGAAACCACACCCTGAGGATAATGCTGTATTATTCTGTGTGATTGGTTCATTTTAATTTTCCACCACCCAAGGCATAGGGACAGAAAGGACTGATCCTGGCACAAGCAACATTCAGCCTCCTGGAAATCTGGAGAAAATACATGGCCTTCCAATCCCCCTAGGTGGCCATTAGGATGAAGGCTTTTCTGGGAGGATGTCCAACATCATCTCAGATGTGTAGGTTTTGGTGATTATTCAAAAGGGCTGCTCTAAGGAATGTGAGGCATTCCCAAGGTCAGATCAGTTTATTTAGGCATGATTATCTGTAAACTACATAAAAAAGGAAAGCAAGAATCCATTTCTGTAAACTTTACCCTTTTATGAAGCCATCTGTCCAATCTGAAACAGAATTGTGGTTGGGAAATATAAACTAGATGTGTTTATACACAACTGGAATTATTTGTACATAAGTGACCACACTATATATACAAGAATAAAAAGTGTTTGTTTTTCTTAAAATTAGCACTTTAGTATAATGATTATTAGTATAATGATTATTAAAAACGTGACACTATTCTCTTTCTAAAACTTATCCTCATTTAAGAGAGGATTTGTTCATTCTAAATTTGTTCATTTTTTGTGAAAAGTGCCAATTTATTTAATAAATTTATTATTTATAAATTTATTTATATTATTTATAAATTAACTAAATTTAAATTTAATTTAATAAACTTCTATAAATGCAACAAGTTTTGGGCTCTTTGTTAATGCTTTGTTTGTTTTAGTAAAAATATTTTAAGCCTCTTCTTCCATGCCTACTATTAGATTACAGTGTAAAGCTAAGGGCTTTTTCAAAATCCTGTAATAACAGCCCTCTCTTCTCACATAAAGCCAGCAGGATACCCCATCATGATGGCCTCTTAATTAGATGATATTTTGATCTGTGTTCCTATTCATTAATGCTTTGTTTTCTAGTGTCATGTCAGGATTCTGTTTACCAGTTAATACAATTTTGTGACATATTCCTAGGAGAACTGGACCAGAGGAGTTGTCTATTTGGCTCAGAGTTTCTACTCTATTGGTTAACAGAATTTCCAGATTATAATACAGATGACATTTTTGTAACACTGAAAAAACTAATTTTAGAAATTGAGAAACTCTTAAGAAAAGCTATGTAAAAGTTTTCATTAAAAAAAAAACCCGACTTTAATTCATTGAGTATCTAACGTTCAGACTATTTACATTGCTCTTAATAAGATGGTCCATTACCTTAACACTGCTCTTTATGATGTTGGTTCTTCAGCTTTGTGCTTGCTATATTTTTCCAATATTTAATGCAGTGTATCTTATATTCCTTTTATTTCATTTTGTGTTGCATTGTACTATGTATTTCACTGTTGGATCTAGTTTGGGGAAGGGAGTCCTGTTTTCTCCTTGTACTGTAATGAAGATAGAGTTTGTTAATATAAATGTAAACTGCAGTCTTAGGTGTATCATCACATGAAGACTGTTTCATAATTGAATATGTTGGTACTAGATACATTTAGAAAATTACAGTCCCTAAACACCTACTCAGAGAGAGAGAGAGAGATGAACTTAATGATTTGTTGTATACAATTTCATTTAAAAATATTTTAGGAAAATGACTTATTTGTAAGAATATATACAATGCAAAATAATGACAGTAACAGTGGAACAGTTAGAGGAAAAATAGATGCAGCAATTACAGTCAGCATTTATGATTATCTGTGTTCTTGGAAAGTTTAGGTATTTTTGAGAATTTTAAAATAGGAATAGTAGATTTAATTAGATTGAGAGGGAGAAGTTTCTAGAAGCTTGTTAAGAACAATATTACATGATTTAATAAACATAACTCTAAAATATATTGCTTTTTATCTATCTTCAAAATGGCAGTAGTTTTAAATTGAGATTATCAAAAATGATAGGATGACTGCAACTTCACATCCATCTTTGAAAGTGAAATAAGGAACTATCCATAACTCCATCTTCAATTACAAGTAGGAAGGATTATTTCAAATAATACAACTGCAAAAAGAAAATGTGTCCAGCAAGAAGTGCTTAGAAATGCTGATTGCTTCTGCATTGCCAAAATTATTCATCAATATTTGACAAATATTTTAGAATTGTGATATATTAGTAACCAAAGGTACTATACCCAAGTCTCCTCTTACAATCATCCGATTGTAAGAGCATTTCTGTCCTCTTTAAAAAACTGAAAATTATCACATCCGCACTAAAACACTGTGATCAGTCTTTACTTCACCTGGAGTAAAGCTTTGAGACTTACCTTTCACCTACTCTCCCTCTCTCTCCCGTCTTCTTGCCTTCTTGCTTTCCTTTTCTGGGGATTGAACCTAGGACCCTAATATATGCTAAATGTGCTCTCTACCACTGAGCTGCACTATAAAAAAGATTATATTGTTTCTTTTTCAGAAAATAAACCTATGTTCTCTTCATCTTTGTAACATACATATTTCAAAACAGATATTTTTGAGAATTGAGAACATACTGTTTGGAAGGACATTTTAAATTTAAAATATCCTCATAGTATTTACCATGCATTTAAGAAATCTCAAAATTTACACATGTGCCCTTTTCAACAGTGCTCTGGGAGCTAGTTCTTCAGGAAATTGTCATCAGTTCCTAGGCTGTAAGGGGGGTAGTAGGGGGGACAAGCAGAGAATTGATGCTGAGTGTGTGTTGTGCATTTCTACAAGCTGTGATGGTCACTTGGATTTTAGATGTACTTTCTGTATTTAAAACCTTTGAAAAAGAGGGGTTAAAAAGGCTGAATATCTTTGTACCTTAATGAGAGAATGATTGCTGTAATAGTATCAAAGATAAACCAGTATATTAGAAACAGTAAATGATAAAGGGCGATAATATGCCATTCTTGAGACTTCTTGGCTCTTACCTAACACATCAGAAAGTGATTGTTGAATTTTAAATAGCCATACAAATGGATGACATAGAAATTTAACTTTGCTTTGACCTTATTCTAATTCACAAGATGACTGCAAAATGACTTTGTTGCATCTGAATGTATGCTGGATGCTAAATCACTCCAGAGTATAAAATCTTTGTTTTGGCATAATGTTGATGCATAAACATTTGTACCCCATACTAACCCTATAAACATCACAATCCATCAGTACAATTACAAAAAAGATTGTTTGTTTTCACACTTAAAGCAGACATGAAATAGAGTGTCCTTAACTTAATCACCACCTTGATTTACCACATTTGCATATATTTGCATATTAATTGGACTACAGATTAAAATTGGTTTTGTAATTTTAATTAAGTGTCCACAAAGGTAAATGATTAGAACTGTTTAAAATACATTCTGACATAAATAGCAGTAAAAGCTTTTGTGATGATGTTTTTGTGGAATTACATTTAGAAAGTGGCCTTTTATGATAGTAATTTTAATCTTAAATAGAATTATACAGTCAAACAGAACTGTGGATTCATAATCATTTTTTTCAAGATCCATTTAATATTTTGCTGATTTGCAGCACTTGGTGAAAATGTTCTGTAGGTTTAGCTGATTGCAAAATTAGGCCTCTGGAGCTGATCAACTGAGAGTTTAAACCCCAATCTTTAGATGCCACATATGCTTGAAGTATAGATCTCATTCTCTATACGTCTGTGTGGGCGTATGTGCTCATGCATGCCTGTGTGTATTAATGGAATTAAGTCACATAACCTTTTTAATGATAAACCCTTTAAAAACAGAATTGCATTAAGGGACCATCATATTCCTAGTTTAAATTAGGGTGCATATAAAATGTTTAAAGGTCTGTTTGGCATATTATTTTGTTACTCAGAAAAACCATCCTGATGTTGTCATAGGGCAAAATGTGCTGACTTAATAACAGGTCGTCCTCACTGGTGCCTTCCCTTTTAGGGGTGGCGCTCACAGAATGAACATGATAATTGTTGGGAAATTCCACTTTTCCCCTCTTCAAAAGCTGGGATACTTAACATGTGGCGTGTGTTTTCTGTTATACCAGACAGAAAATTGGTCTTACCAGAAGGTTACTGGATGCCTAGCACCCTCTTTCTTCCAGCTGGCATTTTCCTGTTTGGATCCTTTTAAATGTTGGATGCTGAAACCCTCCCCACTCCCAGCTGCCACCTTCTTCCCTGGCGGTACCCTAGATTTAGCTCCCTAATGCTTCCTTGCACCCAGCTGCTTCTCTGTCTGGCTCCTGGCTATGTAGAATGGAATGGGATAAATAATCTTTTTCTACAAGTCACCACCCAACAACTCTTTAATTGGATTTCTTTTCAAAGCTGTGACATGGCTAAATTTGCCATGAATGACATAATTATCATGTTATTTTCTTTAGTTTTTTAAGTTTTGAATGAATGTGCACATACTTTCTTGTAAAAGTTTATGAAGAACAAATCAGTGAAACCTTTTGATTGTCCTAAATCAGAAGAAAGGAAATATTCCATTTCTTAGAAGCAGAACGTCATCCACCAATTTTAAAAGTCAATTTTTAAACCTGATTTTTAAAAAAGTGTGTATAGATGTTTTACTCAAATGTGTCTACACCGTATGCCTACCTGGTACCTTCTATACAGGGAGTCAGATCCTGTGGGACTGAAGTTACAGATGGTTGTGAGCTACCATGTGGGTGTGTGAGATGACATGTGAGTGCTGGGAATTGAGCTCCGGTCCTCTGGAGGAGCTGTCAGTGCTCTTAACGCCTGAGCCATCTCTCTAGCTCCTTTAAACCTGGTTTTTATGGAAGAGTGTAAGAAAGAACAAGAACTTGAGAATTTTCCAGTCTGTTTTTACATCTCAGTTTTGTTTCCTATGCATGCCATTTTGTGAACTATATTATCTCTCTGAAACCTCATTTTCCTCAGCAGTTAAATGGATAAAACCACTTGTCATTTTAAATAAAACTATAGCTATAAAACCACCTAGGCAGACAGGTAGCCATAGTGTTGGTAGAAAATGGCCAAATTCAACATATTTTTTAAGTAGAACAGATAAAATTCGCTAAAGAATTGGTCATAGAATAAAAAAAAGCTGTCAAAGATGACACTGAACTTATTTTAATCTGAGTAACTGTAAAGACCAGAACTGTAGCAAATGTTAGAAAGATTCAAGGACTTGGGTGTGGTTCAGTGGTATGTGAACGTGGGACTAATGTGTAAGACCCTAGGTGTGATCATCACCAAAGAGAATGGGGAAAGATATTGATTTGACATGCTGAGTTTGATATATATTTTATAGAAAGAAAAGGCATTTTGATGGGACTAAAAATTACTTTGTGCAGTCAAATTTTAGCAAGTCGGCGAGATTGAAGGACATTGAAGGACTGAGTTCAGATTCCACTATTCATCTAACAAGACAGGAGTGCTGTCACTCACTTGTAAGGTGGGACTTGCTGACTGCCCACCTACTGATTTGTGGTGAGTACATAAGCTCCATCCATGTTCAGCGTGACCTGCTTCAAAGAAATAAATTGGAGAGTGATAGAGGATGGCTTCTATATGCACCTGCAGGCATATGCATCATGCTAGTCACATACATACTCATACATATGTATTTGAGCACACGCACGCACGCACGCACGCGCACACACACACACACACACACACACACACACACACACACACACACGTATTTTTTAAAAAAGATGGTTTCTTAAAAAAATCTTAGCACATTGGTGGTAAGGCATGTATACAATTTTCTTCTTGTCTTTTTCAAATTCTACTTTCAGAACAAGCTAAATTGACCCGGAAGCTCCCAATGCAGAGTAGGGGACACCATTTCCAAGTGCCAAAAATTGTCTAAATTTAACATTTTGCTGCTGACTTTACTTAAAAGTTTGCATGGGAGACATTTAGATGTATTATTCTCCACATTTCTAGTTTTGTTCCCATGTTCATGTCACTAGCTGAAGCAATATGAACCTTTTGTTGGGCATTACAATATCTGATACATGGTACAGACAGTACAGTAAAAAAGCAGAAAGGAAATACCACATACTTCCCCTAGCTTTGTTAGTTTAAAGATGCTGAATGAGAGAGAAGTAGAAAGAAAAATTGAGATTTGGGAGAAAAAGAAAAGAAATTCAGAAGAATTCACAGATCCTGCCCCATCAGCAGATGCTGTTCTACCTCTAAAATTAGCACTCAGTGCCCTTCCCAGATGCTGATCTCCTTTTAAGTTTGAGAAATTGCCCGTTGTGAGTTGCTTCTGTCCATTTTTTAGGCTGTAGTTTTCTGATACCTGGAACTGCACTCTAATTCATCTATGCTTTTCTGTACTCATATGTAATATGTATGGTATTATATTGTGTTCCATTTATAACTTTCCTTTGATAGACTTAAAAGTCTTAGAAAAAAAGGAACTTTTTAAATATAATTTTAGACAATGTGTCAGAGTCATCGCACCAAACATGGCATCCTTAGGCATACAACTTGAGGAACCCTAAGGAACTTCAAGAGAAGTTTTCCAACCATGGTTTTTCAACCATGCTTAGGAAATAAAGATACTGCTAGCCTATTACAATTTGACAGAGAAGGTGCAGGAGAATTAACAACATGGACTCTCCCTCATTTGTCCCCAGTTTGCAGAAACCAAGTAAAACTAGAAGGGAAAGGAGATTAATTGCAGCCTGTTTGAGTCATCTTGATAGAGTACAGAGCCAGGCCAAGAGAGGTGCAAAGGGAATGTGGCAGACAGGCCAGAAAAGCAGCACACCTCTAGTTTCTCAGATGTTCATACTAATAAAATTTACTTTTGATTTGTGTTTGTATTTACTTTGTATTGATATGACTCAATGTCTTCAGGGATTAATGTTCTGCTAGCATAGTTTTACAGTGTTGACTTAAGTATCACTCAAAACCTGGACCACTAGAGCAATACTTGTTATTAACTATTTGTCAAAGATTAAACTTGGGCTAATGTGAACAGGTGTGGTAGCCTGGCCTATAATTCCAGTACTTAGGAAGGCAACAGGTTGCAATTTGAGGTTCATCTGTGCTACATAGAAAATTCAAAGCAAGCATGGATGATATATTAAGATCCTGTCTCAAAAAGAATTCTGAAGAACTTGAATGCCTCAGTGTAGGACATACTGTCCAGCTTTGGCCTCTCTTCAGATCTTTCTAATATGTTTAGCATTAGGTCAACACATTGGTGATATTGGACCAAAACAAAGGCCTGTGGATCATTGCCTTTTCATTGGAGCTTCCCACCTTACTTTTTCTCAAGGTACCTGTACTAGGCTTGATTTCAAATGTCTTTAGAGGTTGTATTCTGTGCTGTTGCACAAATGACTATCAGAAGCATAATGTGTCTTTTTCCCTCAGTTGTCTTATTTGAGTATTTGATAGGAAGTATATACAGATTCCCTATAGCCCCCCCTCCTCCAATTTTAATTGGAAAGAATTTGTCTTTTTTATCTTAAAGTACATAAAATATATGATATGCTACATGTAAAGCCTGTCTTAAGTATTTCTATTTGGCAGTTTCTACTTCTATACTGCTAGATGAAGAGAATATTTCCTGAGCTCTCCTCAAATTTAGGTTTCCATGAATATCTATCCAGAGAAGAGGAAGGACAGGCTGGGGTTACAGGTGAATTCCCACTGTAGAGACTTCTATGGGGATTGTGTGTCTGAGCATGCAAGTGGCCACCGAGAGTAATGTCCCAAATATGGTGAAGACATCATATAAATGTAAAGTTATTTCTAATCAGACAGAATGTAATCAGTCTGCCTTCTCCTTGCCAGAAGTAACTACACTTCTTTCCATATGAAAGGTGTTTGTTTTATTTTCCCTGTTCACTGTATCTTTGGACCAGAAGCCTTCTTTAATGAGCCAGTGTTTCTTGTATTTCAGAGTTTCTTTTTAACCTTTAATGAAGAATCAGTGCTGATTTTGTCTTCATTTTTTATGCTTGATGATTGAAAAGGGAACTTTTACTGAATTAGTAATAAAAAATTATTTTTAAAATAAGGTCAACAAAGCATTATTACTGTAGGTCATTGGCCGAGACTCAGAAACGCTTTGATTATAGTATACTTCTTACAACAATAATGACATTTGCCCTGTGTTAAATTTCCTATTAGCTTCTCTGCCTGTTTTTCATTAGGCACACCCTTAATTCAGAGCTTAACTGTTAATATCCATGGCACTTGAATGTGTTATTAACATTAATGGGCACACTGAATCTCTTCCCTGAAGAAGTTTTGTTGTTAGAGAATTATTAATTTCAAAATAGAAGTTTCCAAAAATATAGAAATAATTTAAACCTCCACTGAACAGTCAAAATATTTATTTTTTTTGGCTTAGCCACTAGAACATTAGTTAGAAATCAAAGTTTTTTAGAATTTCAGAAAACTTTATAGCACAGACAACCTGTGCTGGCATGTTACAGTTCAGAAACAGCTTTAAACACAGAGCTGATGCCAACCTGTTTCTGCTTCATCATTGCCACTGTTATTGGCTGTGACCCTATTGCAAAATTTGCTAGCTAATCTACCAATCACACTTGTCTATATTTTCATGGATGATTACAAACTGAAAATTTTATTTTTATCTCTGGCCATCTAGCTAATAAAACAATTCAAAGAAAATGGGGGAAGAAATGAAGGAAACAGTTCAAACAGTAGTTTTGCCTAGGACAGAATCATAATGAATGTGACCATTCACTTCCCATTTGATGAAAATAATGCTGCCTATAAAATAAGAATTCTAAAAGGAGAAAATAAAATTCCCAGACAAAATAGACGTTTTGTATTCTTAAACTCACAGCTATAAAAATAAAATTATGTGGTTTTAAATTATTTTAGGTTAGTTTTTCCAGATTACACCAATAATTAAATTCTTAATATTCATATTTAGTGGGGATGCTATCTAAAATAATGTAACTTCAAGATTATATTATGTAAGTAGAATACTATTACTTTTTTGTGGAGATGGCTCTATTAAATGATTTTTCAATAATTTGTCAAAATGTTTCTTAATGTTATTAAAATTTATTTTTAGAAGAAATAAGCTTACGTTTATAAACATTTTGAAAGTTGTGAAATGGTAATTGTTAATTTGTTTCTGTTTATGTGCTTGGACATTAACAGTATTTTTAGAGTCTTGCCCACAGTATTTTTGAAAGCTTAATTTTCAATAATTTTCTTTTCTCAAAGACAAGTCATACAATTTAAGCATGCAGCGATATTTCCTTGGGAGTGATATAAAAATTATAGGCTAGCAAAATATCTCCTGCCTACCAGAGAAGATTACAAATCGTGGTTGTGGAGGAAAGCATGATTCTGAGACTGTTTGGTTCTAACTAATGATGGTTTCATCCTTGTGTTTTTTGAGATTAGATAATGCTTTACCTATATCAGCTAAGTTTTTGTGATATTTATTATTATACTTGTGGTTTTTGCCGCCCCCAAACTGTATTCTCTGAAATAGAAAGTTAGATGGGATTATTTTAGTTTTTCTTGGGAACTAGTAAGGAAAACATAGATATTAAAATGAAAAGGTACAGAATTGTGAGGAAAAGTTATATTCTGGAGTGATAGAAACTTAAAATGATTTCATATGCTCTTAAAGAGGCAAGGAAGAGCAAAATAAGAGGATGATAGGAAAGTTCTGATTGCATCGTATGAGATAAATCTTCCAGAGATACAGTTTAGCTCATACTAATTGACAAGAATAAGCAAATAAGAAAAGCATATTCATGTCTGAAACCGTAATGAATGATCCATTCTAAGAATGGAAACAAACCAGGTAAAAACAGGAGAGGCCAGCTGGTGAGTTGAACACATCTTTGTTATAGTTGTGAGTCTGGATTCATTCCACCTTTACTGAAACCACACTGAAGGTTGAATAGAGTAAGAAAATGAGTTGATTAGCTAACAGAGAAATAATAGAAGACACTAGCAACAGAAAGGAATAAAATCCTAATGTCATATCCATCCCCCAACTATTCATTTTTTTTCTTCTAAAATCTCATAACTGGGTCTTTTTTAAACAAACATCCAGGAAGCTGACACAGTATACCAGATGGTATACTAAATATTCTGACAAAAACAATGAATGATGTTGTCTGTTCCTTATCCTTATGGATTAGTCTATGTTCCCTTCATGCAGTTGAATTGAAAGGAGCTCCTAAGTCTTCTAGATGAAAATGATGATGCTTGAACTGACACTCAAGGGATGCATGGGAGTAGACTATGTAGTCAAGGGGATCAGTGTCAAGTTATTCCCAGCAAAGGGGCACAAAGTTAAACAAATAGAAACACATAAATGTGATGCTGACTTTCATCTTAGAGGATGTTAGTCTGCAACTTTCCTCAGTCTTTTACGACCAGGGATCGATCACCCAACACCAGCTGCTTTACCATGCCACACAAGTTAAACTCAACAAGTTCAAAGTCATGTACTTGAAATGCATCAGAGGTAAGGTCACCACCACACCCACCTTGCCCCCCCCAATGAGTCCCCTGGGCCTGTCTTTGTAAAAAAGTTGGTGATAACAAGACAACCACTGATTGGAAAGTTCTGAGGATGACAGTGATACTGACCATTCAGAACTGACAGGCCAGGTGAGGTGGTACCCTATGTCTCTGCCTGATCATCAAACCTTCAAGGAGCCACCAGGAGACAGGAAGAAGCAAACACACAAAACACAGTAGGAATGATGAGATCATCAACATTGCCTGGCTAATAGGGCACCAGGCTTTAGCCAAGGAGTGTTCTGAAGCCTACTAAGGATATCCTAGATACTGCATACTCTGCACTGCACTGTGGAGGGCTTTCACTCTCATGACATCATGGGTGATATCACAGTGGTGCAGTGGAATTCCCAGTTAGTCATGAAGCAACAAGAGAACATGTTTTGATAAAAGATCATCTTGTAACAACAACAGAAAAGCACATGAGACTGCACATGGTCATAGAGAAACAAATGTTGTGGAACCCTGTGGTGTATAGTTGGAACCAAAGGATGTGAAGGTGATAAACAGGCACAAGCCAGAATCTGAAGGCCTGCTATATCAAAAGTTAGCTTTTTAAAATTTTTGTATAGAATCTTTTGTCCAATACATCCCAATTGCAGCTTCCCCTGCCTCTACTCCCAGTTCCTCCCACTTCCCCTCTCCCCTAGATCCACTGTCCCCTTTCTCCCCTAAGAAAAGAGAAAAGAGCAGCTTCCAAGGGATATCAACAATAAGACCAGGTGCAAACCCTCTGAGGATTGTAGCATGATTGCCATTTACTTAACAGCTAATATTCCTGGAGAAGTGAGTATATACCATGTTGTCCTTTCTGGGTCTGGATTACCTCACTCAGAATGATTTTTTTCTAGTTCCATCTATTTACCTGAAAATTTTGTGATGTTATTTTTTTTGACAGTTGAGGAATACTCCATTTTGCAAATGTACCACAGTTTGTTTATCCATTTTTGAGTTGAGTGACATCTAGGTTGGTTTCAGTTTCTGGCTATTACGAATAAAGCAGCTATGAACACAGTTGAGCAAGATCCCTTGTAGGATCAAGCATCCCTTGGGTGCCCGAGGGTGATATAGCTGGGTTATGAGGTAGACTGATTGAGGAACCTCCATATTGATTTCCAATGTGGCTGTACAAGTTTGCAATTTCACTAGGAATGGGGGAGTGTTCCCCTTGTTCCACATCCTCTCCAGCATGAACTGTCACTTATGTGATCATAGCCTTTCTGTCAGATATGAGGTGGAATCTCAAATTAGTTTTGATTTGGATCTCCCTGTTGGCTAAGAATAATGAACATAGCTTTAAGTGTTTCTCAGACATTTAAGATTCGTCTATTGAGAATTCTGTTTAGATCTTTAGACGATTTTTTAAAAAATTGGATTATTCAGCTTATTGATGTCTACTTTTTTGAGTTCTTTATATATTTTATATATTTGCCACCTATCAGATATGGAGTTGGTGAAAATATTTTCCCATTCTATAGGCTGCCATTTTGTCCTATTAATGGTGTCCTTTGCTTTATAGGAGCTTTTCAGTTTCATGAGGTCCAATTTATTAATTGTTGATCTTAGTGCATGCACTATTGGTGTTCTTCTGTTCAGTAAGTTGTCTCCTGTGCCAGTGAGTTCAAAGCTATTCCTTACTTTCTCTCCTATAACTTTCATTGTTTTTGGTTTAATGTTGCAATCTTTGATCCACTTGGACTTGTGTTTTGTTATAGATATGGAACTTTTTGTGTTCTTCTACATGCAAAGAAGTCCAGCACCCATTTGTTGAAGATGCTTTCTTTTTTCATTGTGTAGTTCTGGCTTCTTCACTTAAAAAAAAATTAGGTGTCTATAGATGTTTGGCTTTATTTCTGGGTCTTCAATCTCATTTCATTCATCAAAATGTTTATTTTTTATGCCAATATTTTTATGCAATTTTTATTACTATAGCTCTGTAGTACAACTTGGAACCAGGGATGGTGATACCTCATGAAGTTTTTGTTGTTGTTCAGGATTGTTTTACTATCGTGGGTTTTTGTTCTTGTTTTGTTTTTGATTTTCCAAATGAAGTTGAGTATCACCTTTTCAAGGTCTGTTAAGAAATTATGTTAGAATTTGGATGACGAGTGCATTGAATCTGTAGAGTGCTTTTGGTACAATGGCCAATTTTACTATGTTAATCCTCCTGATCCATGAGCATGGGAGATGTTTCCATTTTCTGAAATCTTCTTCATTTCTTTCTTCAAAGACTTGAAGCTTTTTCCATACAAGTCTTTCGCTTGATTGGTTAGAGTTATTCCAATATATTTTATATTATTTGTCACTATTTTTCCAAGAAATTATTTTTTATTAGTTCAAATTAGAAACAAGTCTGCTCACATGTCAATCCCTGCTCCCTCTCCCTCCCCTCTTCTCCCACCCCCCATCAATCCCCCACCCCAATTCCCCTCTGCTCCCCAGGGAGGGTAAGACTCTCCATGGGGGATCCCCAAAGTCTGTCATGTCATCCTGGGCAGGGCCTAGGCCTTCCCCCATGTGTCCAGGCTGAGAGAGCATCCCTCCATGTGGAATGGGCTCCCAAAGTCCTTTCTTGTGCCAGGGATTAATACTGATCTACTACCAGAGGCCCCATAGAGTGCTGAGGCCTCCTCACTGACATCCATATTCAGGGGTCTGAATCAGTCCCATGCTGGCCTTCCTCCCTTGTTCAGGTCAGCTGTTTCTGTGGGTTTCACCAGCCCAGTCTAGACCTCTTTGCTCCTCCCTGTCTGCAACTGAGTTCCAGAGTTCAGTTCAGTGTTTAGCTGTGGGTGTCTGCCTCTGCTTCCACCAGCCACTGGATAAAATCTCTAAGGTGGCATATAAGGTATATCAGTCTCATTATAGATGAAGGGCATTTAGGGTAGCCTCTCTGCTATTGCTTAGATTGCCAGTTGGTGTTATCCTTGTAGATCTCTGTAAGTCTCCCTAGTCCCAAATCTTTCCTTAAACCTATAATGGCTCCTCTCATTCTGCTATCCTCTGTTCTTCCCTACACTCAACCTTCCTGCTTCCCCATTTACTTCATTCCCCTCCTCTTCTCCCCCTCTCTTTCTATTATAAGGATGTTGTTTCCCTGAATTTTTCTCAGTCCTTTTGTCATTTGTATATAGGAGGACTACTGATATTTTTTGTTTTGTTTTGTTGTGAGTTCATCTTGTATCCTGCCACCTCCCTGAAGGTGTTTATCAGCTGGCAGAGTTCTCTGGTAGAATTTTTGGTATACACTTATGTATACTATAATGTTGTGTGTGAATAAAAAATTTCTAATTTTGTGAAGTACAGGTTTCTGAGCTAATGATTCTTTGGATTTTCTCAGTGTCTGTTGTTATGCCCCACTTTTCTTTCCTGATTTTGATAGCATGGATATTCTTTATCTTTTATTTAGTTCGGATAAGGGTGTGTCTATCTTGTTGATTTTTTTCAAAGGACCAACTCTTGTTTCATTGCTTCTTTATGTCGTTCTCTCTGTTTCTATTTTATTCATTTCTGCCCTCAGATTGATTATTTCCTGCCCTCGACTACTCTTGGGTGTTCTTACTCTTTTTTTCTAGAGCTTTCAGGTGTTCTGTTAAGTTGCTCATATGAGATCTATTTTTTTTTTTTATGTAGGCACTAGTGCTATGAACATTTCTCTTAGCATTGCTTTCATTGTGTCCCTCAAGATTGACTATGTTGTATATTCAATTTCATTGAATTCTAAAAAGTCTTTCATGTCTTTATTTATGTCTTGACCCAGTTTTTATTCAGTATAGAATTATACAATTTCCATGAATTAGTAGATTTTCTGTTGCTGTTGATATCAAGCTTCAATCCACAGTGGTCTAATAGCATGCAGGGAGTTATTTCAGTTTTCTTGTATTTGTTGAGACTTCTTTGTGACCAACTATGTGGTCAGTTTTGGAGACAGTTCTGAGGTGCTGAGAAGATATATTCTTTTATGTTTTCATAAAATGTTCTGTAGATATCTGTTATGTCCATTAGGTTGATAATGTCTGTTAGCTCAAGTATATCTGTGTTTAATTTTGGTCTAGTTGACCTGTCGATTGATGAGAGTGGGTGATAGAAGTGTCCCACTACTAATGTGTGAGGGTCAATGTGTGATTTAAACTTTATTAGTGTTTCTTATACAAATATAGGTTCCCTTGTGCTGGGGCATAGATGTTAAGAATTGAAAGATCATCCATGTCAATTTTTCCTTTGATGATTATGAATTATCTTTCCTCATATCTTTAATTTTGGTTTGAAGTCTGTTTTGTTAGATATTAGAATGACTATACCACTTGATTCTTAGTTCCATTCACTTGAAAAATCTTTTTCCAAACCTTTCCTCTGAGGTAATGTCTATCTTTGATGTTGAAGTGTGTTTCTTGTATGTAGCAGAAGGATGGGTCCTGTTTTCTTATCTATTATGTTAGACTATATCTTTGTATTGGGGAATTCAGTCCATTGATATTGAGAGATATCAGTGACCAATGATTGTTAATTTCTGTTTTTCCTTGTTGTTTGTGATGGTGGTAGTGGTAGTGGTAGTGGTGCGTGTGTGCGCGTGCTTGCGTGCACTTGCATGCTTGTACTTCCCTCCTTTTGGTTCCTTTGATGTGAAATTATTTCCTGTGTTTTCATGTGCATAGTTAACCTCCTTGAGTTGGAATTTTCCTCTAATACTTTCTGTAGGAATGGATTTGTAGATATTTTCTAAATTTGAATTTATCATGGGATATCTTTTTCTCCATCTTTGATGATTAAAAGTTTTTCTGGGTATAGTGTTGACAAACTTTCTGTTCTGCCTGGTCCTTCAGTTGATTAGTCCCAAATAATCACACAGAGGCTTATATTTATTATAAACTGTTTGGCCAATAGCTCAGGCTTCTTATTGGCTAGCTCTTTCTTAATTATTAACCCATTTCTATTAGTCTGTGTATCTTCACATGGTCTTGCCTTACCAGTGACGCCTGAGCCTCTTGTTTTCTTGGTAATTACATAGCATTTCACTGGCAACTCACTCTCTTTGTTCCTCTTCCCACAATCTCCTAGTCTGGTAGCCCTGCCTATACTTCCTGCCTGGCTATATCCTGCCTGTCCATTGGCCAGAACAGCTTTATTCATCAATCAATATGAGAAACAAATTCACAGTATACAGAAGGACATTCCCTCATCAGTATAGTATTCTGGTTTGGCATCTGTGGTCTCTCAGAGTCTGCAGGACAAATGTCCAGGCCCATCTGGCTTTTAGAGTCTCTTTTGAAAAAAGTCATGTTTAATTCTAATGTCTGCCTTTATATGCTACTTGGTCTTTTTCCCTTGCAGCTTTTAATATTCTCCCTTGTTCTGTATGTTTAGTGTTTTGATTATTATATAGCAAAGGGACTTTATTTTCTGACCCAATCTATTTGGTGTTCTGTTTGCCTTTATTCCTTTATAGCCATCTCCTTCTTTAGGTTATGAAATTTTTCTTCTATCATTTTTGTTAAAAATATTTTCTGGGTCTTTAATTTGGGACTTTGCACTTTCCATTATTTTTAGGTTTGTTATTTTTATAGTGCCTCTGATTTCCTGGATGTTAGTGTTTGCAATTTTTAGATTTAATATTTCCTTTGACTGTTGTATCTATGGTTTCTTCAATGATTGAGATTCTCTCTTCTATTTCATATTCTGTTGGTGAATCTTGCCTCTGCGGTTTCTGTTCACTTGCCTATATTTTTTATTTCCAGAATTCCCTTAGTTTGTATTTCTTTATTGCTTCTATTTCCATTTTGAGGTCTTAAACAGAATATTTTCTTCAACTATTTATTTTCTCTTGTCTTTCTTTATAGGATTCATTCTTTTCTCTATTTTTTGTTTGTTTTTTCATCAGTTTCTTTAAGGGACCACTCATCTTCATTAAATTGGTTTTAACATCTTTTTCTTGTGCTTCAGCTATGTTGCAATATTCAGTGCTTGCTGTAGTATGATAGCTGGGCTCTGGTGGTAGCAACATATTGCCATGGCTGTTGTTGATTTTGTTCTTAAGCTAGAATCTAGGCATCTAGGTGTGCAGTGATTATAGGCCTATGTGCAGATCTCTGATTTTTGTCTTTCCTGAATGGGAATTTTGTTCTTGGTTTCTGTTTCCCCTTTGGTGTTCTGGTGGGTGTGCCCACCCAATTTGGGGACTGTATTTCTGGGGACCCATCATGACCTGTGGTTGAGCAAGGGTTTCAGGCCTAGGACTGGGACATGGCAATTAGGAGTGGTGGGAGGATAGGAGATGGGGGGCAGTGAGAGATTGGTGGGATCAGCAGGGAAGATGATGGCCTACCTAGAATTGTGCCAGCCTGCATTGCCTCTGGGCAATCAAGGAGTGTCTCCCCAAGTTGGAGGCTGGGACATAGTAACAAGGAAGGTTGGGAGAATTGGGGATAGTGTGGGGAGGGGTCACTGAGAGAGTGGGGGATGTCCATGGGCAGCTTACCTGGACTTCTGGTGGCAGGTATAGCTGGCCACAGATCTAGCATGGTGTCTCTGCCTGAGTTGGGGCCTGGGACATAATGACAAGGATAGGTGGGGGGGAGACGGGGGTGGTCCATAGTCGAGCAGACTATCTGGACTTTTGGTGGCTGGATTGGCCTCTGGTTGAACAGCTTAAAGATAGCTTTTATATTGCAGGACACTGGACGCCAACAAAGATGTGATCATGACAGAAATAATACCAGCTTTCATTTTTATATATTTTGCTCTAGTAATTTTGAGAATGCTGTCTTGGAGAAAACTACTAGGTTTTTAATAATTGAATTGAGGTACTGATTTTCTAGGCTGTCACAAATAAAGGGCCAAGGATGAGGAATTGGTTTTTCTTGGAAATTGCCATTTAAAATAGGATGAATGAATAGAAGAAAAAAGAAGATGGACCATGAGGTGAAAGATGTTGCCTTCACCAAGATATAAAAGCAAGAAGTTTTTGCCAGGCAGTTGTGGCACACATCTTTAATCCCAGCACTCAGAGGCAGTAGCAGATAGATCTCTGTGATTTCGAGGCCAGTTTGGAATACAAAGTTCCAGGCCAGCCAGAGCTACCTATCAGAGAAACCCTATCTGGAAAAACAAAACAAAACAAAACAAAACAAAACAAAAAGCAAAAAAAGTGAACATAATTAAATAGAACTGTTGTGAGCTCAGTAATTTACCCAAGGAAATTACAGTGCCTCTGGGGTGAGCCAACTGGAAATTTATTAAGACTCTAGAACTTTAAGCAATGTTACAACTAAAGAAAAAGGTTTTATCTTTGTCAACATAAACTGACCTGAGTGGTGTAGGCCTGTAATATCAGGTACTTAAAAGGCTGAGTAAGGAAGATCACAAGTTCAAGTTTGGGACTGCTTGGTCAGTTTTACATTTTGCAGATTTTCTGTGTAGACATCCACTGTAGCTTTCACATTGACCAGAGGCATTCCTAAACATAGATGATTACACTTAACACCATAGTCTATGAACTCTTTCTCCACATCAGAATTTCTTCTCTGTGTATCATTGGAAATTTGTGCGGTTTTTTAAGAGCAATAAAAGAAGAAGAAGAAGAAGAAGAAGAAGAAGAAGAAGAAGAAGAAGAAGAAGAAGAAGAAGAAGAAGAAGAAGAAGAAGAAGAAGAAGAAGAGTAGTAGTACATATAGTCAAGAGCCAAGTATGATAATTCTCCTGAATATAATTAAAGAATTGAAAACTCAACACAAAGCTGTCACTGGCTAGAAGGAATCCACTAGTCAAAGTGAAAGAGCAGAAACAGGTTCTCAGCTAAAGATCAACTGGCTGTTTCTAGGGATGAAGAGAGTATACAAGGAAAACAGAATTTTCATGTTTTTTGAGCACTTGTGTTACACTTCATGCCTACAGAAGACTATAAGGTCTTTGAGGACAAGTGTTGTGTTCCTTCTGCCTGGTTAATGTTGACAGCTCACCACATGAAGTCTTGTCCTCCCTCAGTCATTTGCCAGATAATAAATGGGATCATTATGTTTAGAGTAGTATAACATTGGGCTTTTCTTTTAAGAGTGTAGAGTGAGCCAAGTATGGTAGGGCATGTCTTTAGTCCCAGCACTCAGGAGGCAGAAGCAGACAGATCTCTCAGTTCAAGGCCAGCCTGGTGTACAAGGCAAGTTCCAGAACAGCTAGGCTGTTACAAGAGAAACCCTGCCTTCAAAACAAAAACAAAATAAAAAGATATAGAATAAATAAGTGGAAATTTTAAGAATAGGTTTTCAATATTTTAAATTTTATTAATCCTGTTAGTTTGATTACTATGTAGCCCATTAATTTTACTTAAATGGTGGCTACATTTATGTATGTTTTATAGTTTTCCAGTCACAGAAAAATTCATAGTCATGTCCACCTTGGTGTTTAATATTTTAGCTAATGAGAATACTTTGGGCCATTATTAGAAAGTAACTCTTTGGTATTGCTTAAATATTATACAAAGTACAATTTTGGAATGAATTCTAGGTAGAAGTTGAACCATGTTAATATGCAGAGCTTCAACTTGTCAATACTGTTTCAGAAAGAGAAGTTTCTTGCTGCTGCAGGCATGTTATTAGGGGACACTTGGATGGTTTTAAGAGTTGGGAAGATTGTTGGGCAGGTCAGCAATATTGCTTGTTATACATTTTACTCAGCCTGGTTCTTCTCAAATCAAAGCTTCCTCATCTCTCTGTAGAAAAGCACAAATTCATACTAGTATTTAGCAAATGACCTTGATTTCCTTATCTTTGTGTGGTTAGTCTGCCAGAAGGAGGGACTGACTCCAACTCTAACTTAAGAAAGAAAAAAAAAAGCCCCAAATCTACTCCCAGGAAGTAACTATCAGCAGGTAAAAGGGCATGGAAAGAAACCAAGGAGAGGGCAGGGACCTCAAAGTTGTCATTGAAGTTTGATTAGCCATCATAATATTCTGTACCTATTGGGATAGTTCCAGTTTGGGGAATTGTTTCCCCTCAAATTGAGCCACACAATTCTTTAAAAATAACCCAAATCTGAATTAGTTCTCAACATTTAAAAGCCTTGACATTTCATTTTAAAATCTGAATTTTTGGCTTTTTCTGAAAAATCAGAACATGTGGCATTCTTTTAGAATCTGCTAATGTCTGATGCTGGCTGCACCCATCAAAGATGGCAGTGTAAACATATAGTATTGTAACATATACCTGGGCCTGCTAAGACTCTATGGAATGGTGATTACTGTGTGTCAGTTGTCCAGAGAACCTGACACGTACTGGCTAATTTAATCTTCATAAGAACCCTCTTCTTGTATTCATATAATATACCATACTCTGATGTTGTAGCCTAAGGCACAGAGAATTGATGTAATTTGCCTGAGGTCACAAAGCTAGTTCGTGATATAGTGAGTATTTTAATCATGGGTCTGGGACCCATGTCTTATTTTACCATTACCTGTGTACTTCTTGTATTTTGCACTTAATTAACATCATTTGCTTTCATTTGATAATGTCGAAGCTTTCAGGTCTCCCTCTACATACCTGCTTCTGGATGTAAAATAAGTATGGCCTAGTAGACAGGCCCTACTGATAGAACCCGCTGTAGGATGCAAGGGTAAGGAAGTTGGGAGTCCCACTAGTGTACTTACTTGCCTGTCCCCGGTAAGTCTTGCCCTTGGCTGAATCTGTTTCTTTGGTCCTGCTCTAGAGAGCAGCTCCATAGAACGCCTCAGCCTGGCCTGCTATTATGTTACTTGGTTTGATTACTAGACAACTTTTGTATTATTGGTAACAACAAGGGGCCTTTAAAAAACTTTGCATGTTGCTGAGTAAAATATTCAAAATAGAGTACAACATGGAAGCACTTCCTTTTTCAACTCTTTAAAAAAAAATCCTCAGTTTTAGAAGATGAAATGTGTGTGTGTTTGTGTGTGTGTGTGTGTGTGAGAGAGAGAGAGAGAGAGAGAGAGAGAGAGAGAGAGAGAGAGAGAGAGGTAAATGCTTGCCAACACCGAAGTGATATATTTGAATTCAAAAGACACAGCCATCCATCATTACCTGTATACTAATAGTGCCAGACTTAGCAACAGTCACTGTGTAGAAGTGCAAAAACCTCTACCTTCATTTATCTTACTTGTTTTCAAATATTGTTTCTCAGATACAGACCCTTAAACATAATTTGGGTGTAATTTTAAGCTTTTAGGTGCCAATTTTGGATTTTAAAGTACCTTATTAAACCTCAGAGACAAATATATGTGCTAACAGTGTCGTAAAATTGAGCACTGCTTTCACTATGTGTAGTTGGTGAGTACCATATTTGCCAGTATTAGAGTCTATATGGAAGAACTGGCCTTAAAAGGAAGCCAAGCCAAGAAGGGAAAATAATGACATCTTCCTATTGCAGTGGAACCCATTATCTTTGAAGGTGTGTGAGACATCTCACACAGAGCATGGGAACTAAGGTCCCCGGTCTATGCTCAGAGCTGAGACTGCAGGCCTCAGTCAAGGCTAGCTAAGATTCCCAGCCCAGAATATCTCTCCCATGTCCATCAACCTTTAAGTGACAAAGCAAAATCCTGGTGGCCATTCTTCCTTGACCCTAAATGACCATTTTAACATTTCATGAATAAACTCGATAAAATTTATCTAAGGCCATACACATTGGCTAACTGTTCTCCTTTGGGACCCACTACTCATTTGTATGACTTTTACCTTACCTACTTAACCTCTCCAAGCTTCTGTTATTTCTCTACGTATGAGGCCACATGTAAGGACCAAGCAATTCCTATGGCACCTGCTAGGTTGCACACTTAGAGAAGCTGCTGGAGTCTATGGGAAAGTGGAATTCCCTTTATTTCTCTTCATAGACACAGGCGTTGGAGAAGCAAAGGGCCTTTTCTATGCAACTTTGAATTCTGGCTTCTCTGGCTTCTTGCCATGTCTTCTGAGGATCCGAATGCTGGCTCTGACCTAGGAGTTTGTCTTTTGGATTTCAGGAGTGGCTGGAATACAGACCTATTGAAGTGGTGTGTTAGACCTTCCTGTCTTCAAAACACACACTGAAAAATAGAAAGTCTTTGGATCTACAGCTGGCCCTTGCCTAAATGAAGCAGAATCAGTAGGCCCCCTGATTTGTTGCTTGGTGCTGGGATGGAGCCTGGAGCTAGAGGCAGGCATGCTGAGTCAAATCCTGGCTCTGCACTGAAAATAGAAACAGCCAGGGGGAAGGGTAGGTGTGTGGTAATGGTAGTAGTACCTCCCTCTTGCAACAGTCAGGCAGACACTGTGGCTCTGGCAGCCGAGGAAGCAACTGAATACTGAAATTATGAAGAGTTGTCGTTAGATTTATGCCTTCTTAAAACCCTGAGAGTTTGTTGTGGTTTTGTATTCTTGTCCTCTGCCCCTTCTCAGACACCCAGTCAGATTCTCAGTTCTTCCTAAGAGTAACAGTGGACAGCCTGACACAGCAACCAGACCTGTTGCAAGAAATACATTTAACACAGTGTTCCAGTGCAGGCACACTTAGGTTTCAGGAAACAATACTGTGAGGGACTCCATTCAATGTTTTCTTTTATTCTTTATGTTGACTGTCTCATTTCTTTTTAAAATGCTGATCATGACTCACAAAATTGATTTCATGATCTATTAATTGGTCATGAAAACACTGACCTAGCACATACTTGATCAATTTATTTTTCCTTGTGAATACCGGGGTTTGGACATGAATATGCATGTTCAGTACTGTTATATGACCATGCTTACTCCCTCCCCAACACAGTCCAAGTTTCTTTCTTCAACATGAGAGAAATCTCATTGTGTTTACTGCCTCAAAAACAGAAATGATCTCCACTGGACCACTTACTAGCTGTGTGACTGTGAATGAGTTACTTAACACTCCTGAGTTCCAGTTCTCTGATGTTAAGAACTTGGGTAACATCAGTATTTCCCTCAGACTTAAGAAATGGCTGCTCAGCATGTACTGAAGGAAGAATACATCCCACTTCCTTACACTGACTCTTGTTGCTTGCTGTAGCTTTTTGCCCTTGTGTAGATATTCTGTCTCTCCTCAAGATTGTTTCCTTGCCCCATCATTCTACAGAGATTTTCTTGCTGACTTTCTAGTTTGACCACTAAATCAATTTGTTTTTTTATAGCAAAGCCAAACTAAATCCCATAAAAAGCAAGGGACCTTCATCCTTCTTGCCCTCATTTTATTCAGCTTCCTGTCAAGCTCAGACTCTAAGGTATCTCACTTCTCAGAGTGAAGAGGACCTCTGGTTCTGTTCAGTTCTAGAGATTGAGCAGTTAAAAATGGCTACCCTCACCCTTGCTGGAGATTGGGAATAAGCAAAGAACATGCATCTATGTATTTTATATAATGGTAACTATACTTTGGGGATAATTACAGTGCCTCCAAGAAAAATACAGCATTGCAAGAATAAAAAGTTTGAAATTCTGACAGTTGGTAGTACATGCCTTTAATTCCTGCGTTTAGCAGATAGCTCTCTGTAAAGTTGAAGTCAACCAGGACTATACAGTGAGAACTTCTGCAGGTGGAAGGAGTTTGAACTTGCTTAGTCATTCTGAGTTATGTGACCCCTGCATCAGCACCAGAACTATTCCCTCCCATCTGTCCCCTGCCCTGCAGGTCCTATTCATTCCCCATAGCATATTTCAAGGCCTTCCTGTTCTCCAGAGTCTGCATACCTGCTCCCAGTCACCTGTGCCCTGTCACATGATGTTTCCCTTGTCAGCTACTATGCCTTATGCTTTGTGTTATTCTGTGTGTTTGTTTTCCCTCCTCAGCTGGACTGTGAGGAAAAACAGCATAACCCAGTGTAACATGATCTTTGTAAGGTTCATGATCCTTACATTTACCTTGAACACAACAGCCATTACATACAGTAGCCTTCATGAAGATTCAGCTTCTTAAATATACATACATATATATATATAAATATTCATACTCACATGCTATAAACTATATATTCAAGACAATATATATCATTTGACTGCTAGATTCTAAATCAGTAAGAGTTATAATATCTGATGCAATTAAAGTCATAATAAATGGATATTTTTATACCCATCTGATAGGATTATTAATACAATTATTAAAAAATTGGGGAGTTGTCATCAAAATTTGTAATGTATATAATGCATATAACTTCATAAGCATGCTTATAGTTACTTTATCTAAAGAAACACAAATATAGCTAAAAAGAAATATATAAAATTGACATTTTTTGAGGCAATAGTTTATAAACAAATATCAGTTATATATTTTGGTACATACATTCAGGGAAATACTGTGCAGCTGTTAAAAAGAAACTAAAGTAAGTCCATATTTGCTGATTAAAGATATCAGTAAGTTATAAGTGGAAAGTAAAAGTGAAGCTTAAAATAATGTGTATGTATGTCAACAGTGAAAATAGAGGGTATATATGTGTGTGAGAGACTACATGCATTCTGTTAAGTGCTATTCCAGTTTTGTTCTAACAAAAGAAAATTAAAAACCACTCCATTAAGGGTGAGGGAGAGAGAGAAAGAGAGTAGAAATGCATGTGCTTACTACAAAGTAAATGAATACCAACCCAGCAAATTATGGACAATTCAAGTCTGTCTTGAGGAAGTAGGTTTCCTTAAAGTTAGATAAACCGTTAAGCCTCTGATACTGCTATTTAAAACAAGAATATAGAAAGGGGGAACTTATAGAATCAGTTTCCCTTCTTAGATTCTAAATTATTCTGTGCTTTATAAGCCTGTCACTATTGTGGTAACCATTACTGCTAACACTTCATCCATTGAATCATAAAAGAAACCACTTTCATCTGTTTCGGTACTGTGTACCAACTCCACCAAGTGAATGCCCAGCCAATGTTGCTTCATCTGGGAGTTGGGAACTCATTACCTATCCAGGCAGCTGTTTCATTTTGATAGCTCTGATTATTAGAATTCATTTTTCACTGGAGCCAGAATCTCTGTCCCAACAGCTTCCTTTTCTCTTCTTGACCCCTTCCCGTGAGAGATATACAGTATGCTTCCTTTTGACAATATATTGAAAACCTGAGGGAAGTGGTCACACTCTTGACTTCTTGCCTCTCCTTCTACATATAGCTAGTAAGAACTTCTACATGTAGCTAGAAAGAACTTTCTTCTGTCTGGTCATAAGAGAAATATAAATAGGCCATTGCTGGAAACAGCTATAGAATCAACATATGTTCATTCTAAGGAACATTTCATTTCAAATCTAGATGATGATTTTGTGATATTATACAGATATTTGTGCTCTATATAAATGTTCTAGATTTTGGCTTTCAAAGAAAAGCTTTGTTTTCTAAGTCTTTATTTTTTTCTCCTACATTACCATTGATAAATGTACTCTTTGACTGTTATGGCTATATTAAATAGATGGTTGTCTTAGTTAGGGTTACTATTGCTATGAAGAAACATCATGGCCAAGACAACTCTTATAAAAGAAAATATTTAATTGTGGCTAGCTAGTTCAAAAGTTTAGTCCATTATTGTCATGCTGGATGGCAACATTCAGGCAGATATGATACTGGAGAAGGATCTGAGAGTTTTACATCGTGATCTGCAGGCACCAGAAGCAACTGTGTGCCACACTGAGCATAGCTTGAGCAAAAGAGACCTTAAAGCCCTCTCTCACAATGACATACTCCCTCCACGACCGTACCTACTCCAACAAAGCCACACCTACTAATAGTGCCACTCCCTTTGGAGGCTATTTTCTCTCAAACCACTGCAGTGGTTTATTTAATTAGTTATATCTACCTGTAGATGTAAGAAACTTCCCTTGATATCCATGCTATAGTATCAGGTCTCTGTTCTGCTACCTTGAAACAGGTTAAAAGGTTTATGCAAACAAAACTGAAACTCAGAAAGTTCCTGTTAAATATATACACTTTTTACTAACATCATGACAAGTTTGAATGTAGCTTACTAAAGTGAATTATCTATCCAGATAACTCTTGTTGTTTTATTTCCCCGTGTATATACTTTTACTAGTTGTGTCCATGTATTTTTGGTCATTCAATTTTATTGGTAATAATGAACATTAAAGTAAACTTTGGCTTAGGTAGTAATTCCTCCAAGTTTTATACCAATAACTTGAACCATTTATTCTATTTTTAAGCCACTTGCTACAATATTGACAGGCATCTTATTATGTGTCTTGGTTCTAATTTCAAATACAGGCTACTTCACACAGAGCTGGATATTTCTAAGAGACTAAACAACACATGTAGTGGTGCAAACAAGGAAAGCAGCAGCATGTTTAGCTAGAGTCAGCCAATGTCAGAAGCTGGCTATCAGCACCCTAGTATCGTGACACTGCCCTGGGCCTCATTGTTTTAACAATTTCTCTTTATATTACATAATAATGTTTTAGGGGAGAAAAGCCCAACAACTGTCAATCTAATCATTATATTCAGCCTACATTACCAAGCAAAACATATTTACAGCTAGATCTACACTGTTTTTACAAGTTTATTAAAAACATGTGTTGCCCAGTGCCAGAAATAACTTCAGCAAATGCTAACACCAGAGGCAAACTGTCTCTGCTTTATTCTGAGGATTTAACTATCCCATCCCTCTCTGAGCTATAGGGTAGAAGGTTGCATGTGAAAATAACATGCCACAGGGAAGAAGCATGTGCATGTGTATGTGGAGGGGAAATGGGAGTAGGAGGGATCAATAAGAGAGATTGGAGCCTGGAACTGCTTTGTAACAGGCTCGGAGGGCTCATGCAAGACCTAATGAAATACAATTCAATCATGGTGACTTTTGACCATTTTGTTTAGTTTATAGGACCATCTTATTTCATATGACGTATTTAAAGCTGTATTTTTCTCTGTAGAAATGCAATGCTTTTGTATCATAGCAGTGTTCATCCATACAGCCCTACCATCTTCAGTTATCCCATAGACACAATTGGGAGATTGCTACCTTGTTGGCCATTGTTCCCAACATGTAGTTAGGACAAATATTTTGTCAGCAAGTGAATATTTGGAAGAAAAGGACAGAGGAAGGCTGTTTTCTACATTTGACATATAGTTGTTATAAGCAACTCCCTGCTATATTGACACTCATCTATGTTTTTCTTTTCTTTCTCTGAGTCTCTGAATTCCACATATACTGCTAGTCAGTAAGTTATTCTTCACTTGATTATATGATATGTTACTGCCTCCTAGTTGTCTGAGGCTTGTAGATGTAGCCCCCACACTAGTTCATTGGCACTCCTTTCAGCACCTAGTGCAGTAGCCACTAGGTACTTAGGACATAGTCTGAAATTAACTTGTGAAAACAGATTCTTAACCCTTGTGAGAAGAGCATCAAGTATCTGTTCAGAAGCACCAGCTTGGATTAGTGCTTAAAATCTCAGTGAACTCCCTGCTGTAATTGGGGGCAAAACATGGCAGACCCCTCAATTTTGTTATATAATGACTTTTAACACAGGTTACAAATGCTTTACATTGTTGAATAATTAATAATGTTTTCTCTTTTCAACTCTTCATAGCTTGTCTGATTGGCTTCAACACTGAGAAACATGTTTCCAAGATAAAAAGCAAGTGTCAGTTTGCATTATGTTACTTTCTAACAATGATATATTAGTAAATTTGGAAAAGATGTGTTAATAATAAAATGGAATTTTGAGTTTTGTTTGTATTTTTGAGGCATGGTCAGATTCCTTCCCCTGGCTATGGTGGAACTTACTATGTAGACCAGGCTGGCCTCAAACTCACAGAGATCAGACTGTTTCTGCCTCCCCAGTCCTAGGATAAAAGGCATGTGTTACTAGTTCCAGGCATAATAAAATGCTTTTAAATAAGCACAAATTGTCATTCATATATGTTGCTGTCACAGTTAATTTAGAATCACTTTAAACTCTTCTTAATACCTTTAATAGATAGGAAAGTAGGTGTGTGGGTAGATGGATGGATGGATAGATGGATATGCAGGCATATTCCGAATCAGGTATGAAACTCCTTGTCACTAAAATCCTTTAAATTAATTAAGAACTGCTGTTTTCAGTTAAGTAATTTTTTTATTTTATTAACTTTTATACTGTGCTTAAAGATTAAATTTTTCTCACCATTTTTCTGCTCATTTGGAGCAAGTAAGTAAGCTTCACAATGGAAAACAAGTCTTGATCTTTAGCATGTGTAATGATAGAAAGCTGCTTTAGTTATCTCATAGTATATACATTCCAGAATGTTTTCAAGGTAGATACTAGATTCCTTGAAAGAAAGTGGGTATGTAAAAATGTTCTGTCCCTCCCTCCCTTTCTCTCTCTCTTTTTTTCTACCTCTTTTCATTGCTGTAATTATACTAGTTGATTCTAGGTGCTGACTCCTTTATCATAATGCTTAATGCACACTACTGAGCAACCCTCTTAGAAAATTATTCTTCTGCCTTTTCTGTTGTTCTTTTCTTTGTTTTGTGATCTTGTCAGGTTTTAATGAGACCAAGCTCATGTATCTCAGAGTCACTGAAGTTTTTTGTAGTGACTTTTCTTAAAATTATGGTGCACTATATCTTACATGTGTGTGTGTGTGTGTGTGTGTGTGTGTGTTTATATATAACAAGAATAATATTTTTATGACTGTTGAGCTTAACTCTGCTGCAAAAGTAGGAATAGATTTTTGATAAAACAGCACATCTGCCGTTCAATTAAAAGCGACCATAAAAAACTTTCCTTTATTGATGTTTGCCATTTCTTATTTAGCTAATATTTCATTCTTAAATATTTGACTGCCGTCATTAAAATTAGTCTAGCTTTTGATTTGTCAATGGTAGAGTAGTATCAATTACCATTATCCAATGTCAAACCTATTAATACCGGGTCTTAGATGTCATTATTTGGTGTTAAGGCAGGTGGAAAGTCTAGTAGTAGAGACTGGTTATGAGTTTCATTTTTTTCAGGAATAGCCTCATTTGGCAAGCCCATATGAATCATTATATCTCATGGTTATATCAGCATCAAGTTTAGTGATTTCAAAAAACTAAAATCAACAGTAACCATGTACTGTACCTGTTAGAAAATGTGTCTCACCTTTGCTTCTTTATGGTTCAATTATTGCTATAGTTAACATAGCAACAATGGTCATTACCTTCCTTTGAAGTGGTATAATAGTTTTTACATATTTGCTCAGCTTCTAGTCTTAACCTGTCCTGTCCCTCCATACCCCACATTTCCTATGCACTATGACTAAATTGACCTTTTGAAATTGCCACCCAATGTAACCATGCTATATTAAAATTATCATCAAATACTACCAATTACAATTTAAAGCCTCTTTTATCAACATGCCTTTTAAGCATTTGTCACTCCTTACCTCTTTTATTTGTCATTTCTCCCACTATTAATTGTAGTGGATACATCCGTGGTCCTCCAAGCATATGAATCATATTTCTTTCCATCATTACACTTTGCTCCTTATGCTATAAAAAGTTCTATGATGCTGTTATGGAAAGAACAAGGACTGTAGATAAACTAGATCTGTGTTAACATGTTGGTTCTACCCTTTAACAAAGTATAGTTTTAATCTCTTTGTATCTTAGTTTCCTCATTGGTCTGTAGCACTAAGGATAGATTTCTGTTCTGTTTGTGTATTTCATGTATTTAGGTATAACCACCATTTGCCTTTCTTGTGGAGAAGACATCATGAAGGCAGAATGGTGAAGATGATAGACAGATGGATCAATAGATAGATGGATGAATTGACCATAGAGAGATAGATCTTGTAGTGTGTTTTGAGGTGTCTTGAAAATGCTTAGCTTTGGTTGATTGTACCTGAAGCTGTAACTCTGTGTAGTCATTCCAGACATTATGAAGACCCATAGGACTTTTAATGTGTCTTTTAATGGGCTTTTTCTAAAAAGTTGAAGATAAAACAAAGCACACCAAAAGTGGGTGGAAGCTTAATAGTTCCTTTGCTGTACTCATCTTAGGATGTAGTCATGGCCTACAAGCCAAATCCAAACTAAATTTTTCATACTCCTTTTTAAAGAATTTTTAAACGTGTGTATATAGGTGTACCTGCCTGAGTTCACATGCACCATGTACACGCAGGTACCTGTCAAGGTTAGCAGGTGTCAGATCCTCTGGAACTAAGAGTTGCAGCCACCTGATGTGGGTCCTTTTTGCATGCTTTTTATCACCAAGCATCCTGTCAGTGCTTGTCATCCCTGTAATTTTGTTGTTTTTCCTGTCGGTGTACTGTTGTTTTGTTTTGGGGTTTGGTTTTGTTGCTGTTTTGTATATTTGTTTGTTTTTTGTCTCAAGCACAAGCCTTTTAATTAGCTATGGAATAGCCAGCCTTCCATCAAGCCTCTACAAACTCTTGTATTATCCTTCTTGTTTCTTACCAGTTATTGTCTTTATTCTCAGTGAATCTGTGTAGCCTGGTCCTTCGTGTCTTATCTGTTTCTTCTGAGTTAGCCTATATATCCTGAAGTGAAGTGCCAGTGACACTGTTAAAATTCTTCCTAACTTTGGCCAGTGGCTCAGCATTCTGCAAGTGAGACACAGATTACAAATTCAAGGCCTGCCTAGACAACAGACTGGGTTCAAAGCAATCCTGAGAATCTTTTTTTTTTTTTTTTTTTTAAGATTTTTTTGAATTAGAAACAAGATTGTTTTACATGACAGTCCCAGTACCCTTATCCCTCCCATCCTCCCCTACCACCATCCCCCAACTAAAACCCTACCTATCACATATCCTTTCTGCTTCCCCTGGATGGTGGGGCCTTCCATTGGTGTCTATCATATCCTTTGGGATAGGGCCTAGGCCCACCCCCATGTGTCTTGGCTCAGGGAGTATTCCTCTGAATGGGCTCCCAAAGTCCACACCTGTGCTAGGGGTAAGTACTGAACAACTACAGGAGGTCCTGTAGATTTCCAATGTTTCCTCACAGAAACCCATGTTCCTGGGGTCTGGATCAGGCCCAGGCCGGTATCCCAGCTATCAGTCTGGGGAGCAGGAGTTCCCCGATGTTCAGGTATGCTGTTTCTGTGGGTTTCACCAGCCTGGTCTGGACCCCTTTGCTCTTCACTTGTCCTTCTCTGCATCTGGATTCCAGTTCAGTTTTGTGATTAGTTGTGGATGTCTGCTTCTACTTTCACCAGCTTCTAGATGAAGGCTTTTGGGTGGCATATAAGTCAGTCATCAATCTCATTATCAGGGGAGGGCATTTAAGATAGCCTCTTCTCTGTTGCTTAGATTGTTAGCTTGTGTCATCTTTGTAGCTCTCCAGACATTTCCCTAGTGCCTGATTTCTCTGTAAACATAAAATGTCTCCCTCTACTATGGTATCTCCATTCTTGTTATCTTCTATTCTTCCCCTGACTCAACCTTTCTGCTCCCTCATGTCCTCATCATCCCTCCTCTTCTCCCCTTCTTATTCCCCTAGCTCCCTCCCCCTTCTTTCTGTGCTTCCAATTCCCCTCCACTGCTGGTCGGAGTGCCAACTTGTACAGCCACTTTGGAAATCAGTATGGCACTCCTCAAGAAAATGGGAATCAGTCTACCACAATTTCCAGCAATTCCACTCTTAGGCATATACCTAAAAGAAGCACATTCACACAACAAGGACATCTGTTCAACGATGTTCATAGCAGCACTGTTTGTAATAGCCAGAAACTGGAAGCAGCCTAGATGCCCCTCAACTGAAGAATGGTACATTTACACAATTGAGTACTACACAGGGGGAAAAAACCAATGGATTCTTGAAATTTGCAGGAAAATGGATGGAACTAGAAGAAACCATTCTGAGCGAGGTAACCCAGTCACAAAAAACAACCATGGTATGTACTCACTCATATGTAGATTTTAGACATAGAGTAAAGGATTACCAGCCTACAGTCCACACTGCCAGAGAAGCTAGTAAACAAGGTGGACCCAATCCTGAGAATCTTACCAAGACTCTGCCTTAGAAATAAAATCGAAAAGAGGACTTGGGGTACAGCACCTCCTTGGCCTGCTCGAAATCCTGCAATCAGGGGCTAGGAAACAACTACCTGAGAGTGATCTCCTTTGGTAATTCCTATACTGATTTCAGTGAGGATGCCATCTCACCTTCCTGTATAGTTCAGGAATCACCCAGGAAAATTGGCTGCTCTTCTTACAGTGACTGAACCTTTTCTTACTCAGCCTGCTCATCACTAGGTGTCTATGTGTCAAGTTGCCTCATTCCCCAAATTTAAAATGTTTAGGGATTTTTAGTGGGAGAGTTGTGAAATATTCAAGGACATTGATAGTGTTTAGTACAGTATTTAGCACAATAAATCTTCCTTAAAGACAAAAGGAGTGAATGAATGAATGAATGGATGGATGAATGTGTGATAGACTAATGTACAAAAATATTTTCAATAATAGCAATATAATTGGAATATACTTTAGGAAGGCTAACTGCTGCATATTGATGCAGGCAACATGCAGAATGGTGGCGGTGAGTGCTCATTGGTTGAGAATCATGGCCTTCCTTTCCTGTGGAGAGCAGAAATCTCTGAGTGTCTTGACAGGTGAGAGTATCTATTGTCTGATAGCTGCCTTCTCTCTTTGAAGTCTCCCTCTTTAGCCATCCTCCCCACAACTACCCCTTTGGGGCTCCCAGACTTTCACCTAGCTAAGCTTCTTTCCTCATAAACTCTTACTTTGCTTCTTGCCATCTGTTTCTTTTCTTTTATTCCTGTTATTGGATTTTTCCGACACCTTACTGCAGGATCCTCTTATCATTATGGCCCTGGGCTTTTAGGGTCTTAGTGACATAGGATGTGCTAGCACATATTCTTTTGAAGTAGGTAGTAGACAGAAAAAGTGTGTCCTTTTCTAACAGACAAGTGTACTAAACCCCCAAGAAGGAAAAACAGGGGAAAATATTTGTGGCCTTTTTTTCTTTTCCGTTTAGAAGATGGCATAGATCTGGTGAAATAAAGTAACAAGTTTCAAACCCAGGGCACCACATGCAGAAGCAAGTGATAATAAACAATCATCCTGAGAAAGTAGTTTCTTTAAAACAACGCTGTGAGGCTTTGCTTTACTTGAACTTGTACAGATCTTTCTGCCCAGTTTTGTACTTGTTTGTGCACAAGTATGCACATGAAAATTAAACTGATTTGGACATTTCTGTTCTGAATTGTTAAAAAGTTAAAGATGGTCAAAAAACTAACATTGGCTGTCTTCTTTTGGGGAGTATTTAATGTAAAACCTAAGTGCATGGGAGCAAAAGGAACTTACTACTTATATTACCTGTCACTATTAGAAATTTAGAGTACATACTCCTTTTTTATATTACTCTTAACTGGATGTCATATGTTTGTTTAAGTATAATAGGTTTTTAGCAAGTCAGTTATACCCCTGCAGGTATATAAGTTGCTTCAGTGACATTTTACCAAGTGGTTTTCAAGGTGGACATTTTGAAACTTTCAGCCCATTGTGTCTCTTTGAAAGACACTGTAGAGAGATTTAAGGATGCCAAGGCTGTCAGCATGTTGGAGATAGCTGGTGGTGCTTTCATTGCAGGCCCTATATGGTTTCTGTTAAAGCCCTAACTTACATATAAATTATAATGTGAGGAGTGACTGCAGCAGAAATCAGGACTCTGATTACCAAAGGTATGGCATAACTAAAGCAGAGGCTAATAGGAAGCTGGATATTTCACAGAAAGGGCACAGTAGCCAAGGTAACCAGCTCACAGGAGGATTGGGAGACTCTGGTCCAATTTCAGAGGGGTCAGTCTGCTTGAGGCCTACCAGTGGCTGGCTGGGCAGAGCATCATGCTTGGTGTTTTGGAAGAAAGCGTCTCTCTCATAGTGCTCAGGATGCAAAAAGACAGGGACTGGTCTGCAGTCCCAGTGACCCTTTAAGGACACCTAACCACTAGGCCAGCCTCCTGAAGGTTCTACCACTTCTCAGCAATACCACAGTCTTAGCCCAACAGTTTGATTTGGGGGAACTGAAGCAAACTGTCACCAACTGAACTTTTTTTATTTCAAATAAGTATGTAAAGAGATAAAAATACGGGTTTCTTCTTTGTGTTGTCTTGAGTAACACACAAGCTTTCTCTCCATTCTGTGCTCCTTTATAAAGTTACTTGAAAGTCAAGTGCTTAGTTTAAAACAGAAATTAAATGTTAGTTTTCATTCTAAAATTAAATTTAATTTCTATTGGTAGATTCAATATTAGTTTTAATATGTATATGTGATAAAAAAGAAATAATTTTTCTATACTTTATGGTTTTTATATCACTTCCTAATTATATTGTAAGTTCCTTTAGACATTCTAATTGTTTTTAAATATTTCATTGCCACCAGTATTAGTGATATTATAGTTGCTTCTCATTTTGTTATGATACCCAGCAATGGATAAATTGTTTATGTGTGAGCATATTACCTCAAGCCTCTGATTATTCCCTAAGTCTAGATAGAATTACACTTTGTTTTTAATTGATTGTAAAAGTAAACCTTTTTGTACAATTTGCATTGAGATAAAAGACTAATATTGGCTTGCTTTGTCACCATGGGATTTGCAGATGTGTTCTCATATTTGTGTCACAGCCACGTATCTGTAACTATGGAGAGTAAAAACTGTATACTTTTCATTTGTCCATATGTGAAAGTTTTTGAGCTTTCTTTTCAAATTGGATAGCATCTAATAATGGAATTCTCTCATCCCACAGTCATCTTCCTCTTTTCTCTCTCTCTCTCTCTCTCTCTCTCTCTCTCTCTCTCTCTCTCTCTCTGTGTGTGTGTGTGTGTGTGTGTGTGTGTGTGTGTGTTTTTCTGTGTGTCTGTGTGTTGATAGTATTGAACATTCACAACAATGAATGATGAGGAATATGTTTAACTAGGGACAGCCAAACATGGGAGTAATAAACACATTTCTTAATGTCATGTGTCAAGCAAGGACATCACAATTTAATTTGTAAGCAATAATATCAAGATTCTCTTGGTGAGGAAATGGAAGAAATGGACCCTCTGAGAGACTAATATTTTGACTATGGTCTTACATTTGAAGAAATTGCTTCTGATTGCCAGACTACACTTTTTTTTAAACTGAAGCAATGGATTTATTTTTTTTTTTATCTAAAATCCCCTGGCTATTGAAAGTTATTTTAAAGGAGAATTGAACTATTGAGTTATTATAAAGAGCTTTTACTATCTCACCAAATTATCAGAATTCCAGAGGATTTTTTTTTCTTTTTGACTGCATTCCCTGTATGTGTCTACAGAATTTGTTAATAGAAAATTATTTCTCTTCAACATTAGTATTATAGCATAATTTATGTAGTTATTTAAAACATGTCTTTGTGGAATATTATATATCAAAGTTTTTTTAAAAAAATTGTTCTTGAAGTTTTGAATTAGAATACAGTGGTTGTATGTTGCCATTTATTTTGCTTCTTGAAGCCTGAAGCTTCTCCTTTTCACTTGCATGACTGTGCTTGTGTGCTGCTACCCTAGCTAATCTAGCTTAGTGCATACAAGTTGTCCACAAAGGAGCCTTGAGTGAGACTAAGGAGACCCACACACAGTATAGTCATGCTCTGTGTGTTCTACTCAGTGCCAGGATGTCTAATTGTGGGTAGAAACAAAAATATTTCCCATTTAATTTACAATGAAAATGTAGTAGGTAAATTTTATCTACTGTGAAAGTAACCATCTGCAAATGAACAGTTAAGTCCATATACACATTTGTGCACTCACCAATTCTATTTAGTTCCAGAACTTTCCCATCCTTCTAAAGTGAAGTCATTTTGCCCCAAATACCCAGTTTCTCTCCATTCTTCCCTCTCCTCAGACCTTGGCAACCTCAAGTCTGTGTTTCAATTGTATAAATTAAGTTACTCATTTAATTGGGATTGAATAATAATGGATTTTTTGTCTGATTTCTTCCCTTTACTCTTTAGTTCTTACCATGCATTAATTGTTCATTTATAGCTGAGTTAATTTTCCATAGTATGTATGATTTCCAGTCTACTTAATCATTTTCTATTAATGGATATTTGGGCTACTTCTACTCAGAAGCCATTTCCTGAACATATTACCTCCCCATACACACAAAAAAGTCAGCTCTAAAATCATTTAAAATAGGGCAGTGTCTGTCTGTAACAAAAGTCCCATAGGGCAGAATCCAATGTTAAACTGACACAAAGAGTAGTTCTTGTACTGGACTTTCTGAAATATATGGGCATTTAGTTTGGTAAATGATTCAGAACATACTGTGTATATGTACCACATATATGTACTACACCAAAAATATATTTCATTTTTACTATTTTAAAAAATTTTACTTTTATATACTTAGGATATAAAAAAAATACAAAATGAACAGCATGGTCAATAGTAGCACTTAATATCTTGAGAGTAATGAACCTCTGTCTAATTGGACTTGAGGCCCACTCAAAGGAGAATCGTCATTCCTCATAGTGTATTCCAAGTCAACAACATATGGCTATGAGGTCACTTTCCTAAACCAATATAATCCCTAACTGTACTCTAAATACTTATCCTTCCTTCCACAGATAGTTATAAATAGCAATCTTTATCAAAGAAACTTGTCTTTACAGTGAACAGAGGCCATTACAGAAAGCTTCAACCAGTCAAAATGCAAAGAATACTGTGGGATGCCCAGACCTAGTTAGTACATCTACAGCACAACTCTTGTTTAGGGGAACATGATGGAAAAAGATGTGGAACAATTGTAAGAGCCAGAGGACCAAGAAGTCAGTTGTTAAAGTGTGCCTTCTAACTATTATAGGAATGCTATAATCAGGAAACTATAAATGCTATAAACAGGAAACATCTCAACAAGATGTCTGCCCAAAGAAAAGGCCTACACAATTCTAGCAGTTGACGTAAATAAGGGAAATCTCAAGGGTCATACCCCTAGATGAAGAACTACAAGCAGCAAACAATTGGTGAGAGAATCATTATTCTTTCTCTGGGATGAGCTTCCTGGTTACTTACCCAACACCAGGTATACAGGCCTAGACATGTACATGCAGGTAACACTGATCAGACTCAATAGGATTTATTTTTATTTTTATTTGTCTATATGTATATGTAACAACAATGGCTAAAGACAAAGAGGCCATGAACTTGGGAGAGAGTAAGATGGAAAAGGAGGGGGACAATGGTGCAATTATATTTTAATTTTATTATAATTTAATAAAGAAATTTTCAAATGCAATATGATAGTAATCTTGACTTTGTTCAACATTAAATTTAGTAGTTATAAAATAACTATTTGGATAGCTTTAGTTAGAGACAAAAATAATTTCTGATCAAAATTTCTAATAAGCAAAATTTTTAAATGTTATTTTTGTCAATTAATGAAAAACTGTTATTTTACATACTACATATAAATAATTATATACACAATGTCTTTTGAGGTAGCATATAGATTACATAAATCAAAGTTTCCTATCCAAGTATCATTTCAAGAGAGGCAAGCTTAAGTAATGGAAGCAATGGGGAAACAATATAATAATGTTGTTGGGTGTGGTTTGGAAGGCCTTAGGAAACATTTGGAACCATTTTTCTCATAAGGTCACTTAACTATTGATGTGTTGTGATAGCATTTTCTTATGTTATATACAATGCAAAAGGAGTCTGGTTAAAGGTGTATTCTCAATAGTCTGATGAAATAGTCAGTGAAATTAGGAATGTTGGGTGATGTTGTTCCGTGAACTCTTGAATGCCCTTTTTTTATGCCTTTAGCAAAACAATTAATGGAGTTGTGTGGTATTTCATTTCATTTTCAGAAGTGGATTTCTGACAGTCACTGAGATGAAAGATTTTTAAACTTTTTTTTTTCCGTCCATATTATCAGCCTCTTTGAAACTTGACAGGTATGTACCTCAGAGGTTCTACACATCTGTCAAATATTAAATAAAATTCCATTGTGGGCTGTTAGCCCATCATTTGCTTTGTATTTGACATATGAGTCTCAGTGACAATCTTTTCATATTATGAAAATATCCATAGTCTTTTCTATAAATTTAAATGTTATACTAAATAAAAATTAATGATTTTTAAGATAAATAAGCTATTGACTAGGGAATGAAAGCTATCTTATGGTATATTCTTTAAACTGCATAGAATATCTTTGTTACATTTGAGTTTAAACCTCATTTCTGCTGAAGGTTGCTATGCTGTCTACTATGACAGATAATTGGAGATGTGGCTAAGCTATGCATCTAGGTAGACACACGTCTTTGTCAGTGACTGCTGGGAACTCACCTCAGGAAAAAATAAGTTTGTTTTAAACTGTCACTAAGGTGGTTATTCTCAATTCCTTATTCCTTTAAAACAAAAATAAACCATTGCAAAACTGTAGCTCAGACACCAGGTAATTTGCCGGACATGGAAGAATTTTCAAAACACCATTGACTTTCAACTGCACTAAAAACTAAAACATACACTAAAGAGATTTTAGCAAGTCTGAGAAGCATCAACAACTTCAATTTTTAAAAGTTCCTTTTCCCCATTTTTAAGAGAATATGCTACATAATGGATTCAAGGTGGAATATAATGCCAAATAGACATTCAGAAATTTCTCTCTCTCATTCCCTTTCAGTATCAATTTTAAAAAACAAGGCATATACACCACTAACATTTGTCTTAAGTCCAGTGGTAAACCACATGAATAAATGACTCAAGTACCAGGCTTAATACAGGATGCTGTAGCTCAAAAGTAAGTAGGATGGGATCATCACTGGCATATAGGGTAATGTGGCAGCTAGATTTAATCTGTATCCCACCTGTGTAGAGAGGTATGTGACACACATAAAAACCCTAGTTTACTGGTACTGCAGATTTGTTTTGCTGAATTCTTCAAGTCAGGCTTTACAGTACTATCTGTAGAATGCTGCTCCAACAGAATGAAAAGCTGGCAATAATAATACTAGACTCTTTCATTATCCAATGTTTTAGTGCTCACTGGCAGGATGTCTGAAGTAATGGGCCACAATGGTAAAGGAGTGTCATTGTTTATACCAAGTCTCTTATAACCAAACCTTGATATAGGTTAATATAGTAACTTTTAGAAAACCATTAAGGATAAGAGCACCCCTATTGGCTTCCACAGGAGCCAATTTGTTTTTGCTGTTGCTGTTTTAAAATATTTTGTTATTAGTTCTTCAAGACAACTCCAAAGGAATTAACCCAATTCTGACACCATGCTTATCTGTAAATCTGTTGTCTAGTAAAAGCATTGTTCCCCACATATAGTATAGCTCCATTTTATCTTTCTGAGGGTGTTGGGCGCTCTGAAATAGTAGGTTTCCATGTAACTGTTTTTGGAGGTCTTAGTGATACTTATTCCTCACTGTATTCACTCCTGAGTTGTGTCCTTTCACAGTAACCCAGCAGTCTAGGAAGTTAATGGCTTTCTGTACTCTGTACACCATTCTAGCAGTTACCAAATCCAAAGAATGGGTGTCAGACCTTCTTCTTTGTAGCCCTTTGGTCAGAAGTACCTCATGCATAGACTTTACATCTAAAGTTAGGCCATATTCTGGGACTGAGCCCTTAACCTCAGGGATCTTATACAATCTCCAGGTGAATAGTGGTAGAAATGAACCAAACCATAGTATAGCCATGTGGAATAGAATTGCTATTGTGGAAGAAAATTGACACTACATATTTGGTATTAGAGGTGTTGAAAATGAAAGAAACAATTTTTATTTTGATTTAACAAGTTATCTGCAAGTAACCACTAGTCATGACCACAGTTACTGTACTTTTTACACTGCCTTTGACATGCAATTGATTTTTTTTCCTCAGGGTTTTGACATTCTTCTCCAAGTTGTGCCTATACCAAATAATGTTAGTCTCCTTTTACCACTTTTCAAAAGTTTTCTGATGCTCAACAGCTACTATTGCTATCAAGGTTCTAATAATTTCCACATCCTATATGCAGCCTCCATTACAGTCTGGCTGATGGAAGTCCAGGCAAGTTGTTTCTCTGCTGGCATCATCTGCCTTTTTGAATTTAAACTCTTAGCAAAGTTAAGTCAAGAATTTATCTAATGTTGTGTTTTGGCCAAGCAATCTTTCCAGATGGTGTCCTCATGGTTGAAGTCCCCGGCCCTACTTCATGCTACTTCTCTTCTAGTTTTCTTAAATTTTTCTTCTCAAACCATGTTTTCTGAGTAGTCTGCAGTCTGGAGTACATTTGTTTCAAAAAAACAAAACAATACCACCATGACTTTCTCCATTTCCTGCAGTGAGCTTCTACCCTTTAGTATCTGCAAGCTAGATACTGCCGTCTTTGTTAGAGTGTGTGGCTCTATTTGAGCAAATCTCTTTTATTTATTACCAGATTTTCTCTTTGACCAAAATTTATTATTACCAATATAATTTATATTAGAATCTAACATTTATTATGTAATTTATATGCATAATATTTCATAATTTAACATCTTCAAGTTTGTCTGGTATGGACTATATGAAAATTAACAGCACTTCTCCTCCTTTTGCCTGTGAGGAACCTGAGACTTGAGCTTAAAAGTTAAGACCAGGCTTTGCATCTAGAATTTTCACTCTCCTGAGTTTGCTCTTGGTGGTTATAGTCTCTCACTGCATGACTAGAAGTGGCACATATTCCTCCTGGTGTATATGGGTTATCCTTCAAACCAACTACAAATTAAGCCAGTCCCTTCTTTAGCCTTTCGTACTGATTCACAGGTCTCTTAGGACACACCTTTTAGCCTTCTTGCTTTGCTTTTGTTTTGTCTTAAAACTTCTGAGCATTTTACCATTTGCTGTTTTATCTTCCAATACAGTCAGATTTTGTGATTTTGTTGAAATGTTCTTTTTTCCTCTCTTTCTTCCAAAATTTATCTTAATAGCTTCTTGATGGGGACTGGAGAGATGGCTCAGTGGTTAAGAAAGAGCACTGGTTACTTTTCCAGAGGGCCTGGTTCAGTTCCCACCACATGTCAACCTACAACTCTAGTTCCAGGAGTTCCAACACCCTCACACAAACACACATGCAGACAAAACAGTGGTGACTGCACATAAACTAAATAAATAAATAAATCACTTTTTTAAAACCTTATTGATGAGTTTGATGAATTAGAGATTTCCTTTTTCTAATGCACTGCTTCTTGGGGCATCATCTGTGTAGTACCCAATTTGTTCCTGGTATTTTCTTTTCTAGTGTCAGACTTCCATATTTGTAAAGGAATAATTACCAACTGTCCCTCACCACATCAAATTCCTGAATTTTCTTCCTAAGCATCAATAACAGTTCTCAGATAGAGTATCATATTATTAGAATTACCTGGTATGAAAATATAATAGCCCATAGTCCCCATCCTAGATCAACTAAGTTTCTTAGAATAGGCTGTAGGCCTGGGTAGTAGGCATTGATAGTATATTTAACTCCCCAGTATTTTAAAACTACTGATATGCAACTCAGTAAGACTGACAGCATTTGGGTTCTGTCTGACAGTTACATTTATTCTCAGTCGAATGAAGAGAAATGGGTATATTTTATGTGTTGGCAGACTACATTTCATACTATGATTCATGATGTAGGAAAACAATGGGCTTCTTACTTTGCTTGTCTTACAGCTTTGTTCACAAGAGTGAACAACTTCCATAAGGATTCTTCCCTCACAACAATTAGAAATAGCACTACACCTACCTCCTAAAGGGCTGACAATACACGGGAGCTTTGTGATGCTTCTGGAATTCACCCATACAGAGAGCTCACAACCTGGGTGTCCTTCCAACTGTGCACTTCTATTCCTGCCTGTCTCGCCACATAATTTTTTTGATGATTCTTATCATTTATTTTACTTTACACTCATGTTTTCCCTTCTAAAAAGACTATCTCGTATCTTGGTTTGCGTTTAATTCAGAGAGACTTCCTTAAATCAGTTCATCTTCTCTAGCAGCAAACAGATTACTTCAAGGGGACCCAATCTAAGCAAGAGCATAAGCAAAAACATTACACCTAAGCAATTTGAAGTAAACATTTTAGTAGATAGAGAGAGCACATCATTTTGGCTGAACCACATCAGTGAGAATATGCTGTGTCTTAGTGTTCTATTGCTGTGAAGAGATACCTTGATCATGGCAACTCTTACAACGGAAAGCATTTAGTTGGGGCTGACTTACAGTTCAGAGGTTTAGTCCGTTTTCTTCATGGCTGGAAACATGGCAGAGTGCAGGCAGATATGATGCTAGAGAGGTAGTTGAAAATTCTGCATCCAGATCAGCAAACAGTAGGAAGAGAGTTAGACACTGGGCCTGGTTTGAACATCTGAGACCTCAAAACCCACCCCCACTGACACACTTCCTCCAACAGAACTACACTTATTCTAACAAGGCCACACCTCCTAATATTGCCACTCCCTATAGGGCTATGCATGCCATTTTCTTTCTTTTTCTTTCTTTCTTTTTTCCTTTCTTTCTTTCTTTCCTTTCTTTCTTTCTTTCTTTTTTTGCAGATTTTTTCTTATTTGAATTAGAAACAAGATTGTTTTACATGACTATCCCAGTTCCCTCTGCCTTCTCTCCCCCCATACCACCTATCATTTTCATTCAAATTACTCATGCTGACAGTGTCAAATGGGAGCATTTTCTTGAAAGATAGTGCGATTTGGCAAAGAACTGGTATTGAAGAGAAGATGTTTTGTAGTGTGGTAAAGTTAGTGATTCTACCCCACTCCTCAATTCTGAAATCATCTGACAGTCTCTGACCTATAAAGGTCATAGTCGCCTGTGTACTCCTGTGCTTAGCATGGTGACTAACTCAGGGTAGCCATGTGTATTCATGGATGAATTCCTAAAAATCTGACAGTCACATGTTCCTTTAGAAATCAGGTGAGTTAGCCGGGCGTTGGTGGCGCACACCTTTAATCCCAGCCCTTGGGAGGCAGAGGCAGGCGGATCTCTGTGAGTTCAAGGCCAGCCTGGTCTACAAGAGCTAGTTCTAGGACAGTCTCCAAAGCCACAGAGAAACCCTGTCTCAGCCCCCCACCAAAAAGAAATCTTTTTCAGAGTTTTCCTCTGAAAAAGTGACAGCTAGTATCATTGTATATCGCCATTCCTTATAATTACCAGGAGTCCAAGAATTCTTACAGGTTACTCAAGAATTCCCTGGTAAATGGTAGACAATGTGAGGATGTAGATACATGCTGATGTCTTGAAAGTAACTGACATTTTCTTGTGGTTTACACTTACCAGAACTATTTCATACAGTTTGCTGTCTGCAGAGCAGAGTTTAGGAAAGAGTTTAGGAAAGGCATTATGAGAAAGTGTCACTGTGAAGGATGTTATCTACTTCTGTGTGACAGTCTGCTCTAAGCAACCTTTCCACTCAATTGATACATATAATGCTAATATACAACTGAACTCACATAGTTGTGAAGAATTGATGATTATATTACTTTTAAAGAGAGCATTTTTCAGCAAAATTTTAATATTAGCTTAATGTGTACTCTGTGTAATCTTATGCACTTAAGTAAAAATAATGAGAAATGATCAAATATCATACAAAATAGACATTTTCTTTGCTTTATATGAGATATTGGCAAAGATATTCTTCCTGAGTAAATATGGATTGTGACACAAGAGGAAGATAATAGGTGCCTACTGTCTGAAAGCTACCAGTACTCAAGTAGACTATGATCAGATAGTATTTTGACTAATTGAAAATGAAGGAGGGGACATTTTGAAGTCTAAAGATTTGCATATTAGTTTGTAGTTAAAGGTTCTCTTCTTCCCATCCCTTTGCCCATAAGCTCTGCCTCCATGCTTTCTTACAGTCAAATGTCAGGCTATCTGGATTTAACACTCAATCTGAATCACGTTCCTCAAACAAGTTTTTCCTCTTCCTCCTCAATTTTCTTTGAGTGCCTTCTGAAGCTGCCCCAATCAGAAATAATGGGAAGAAGGGAACAAGAGTCATAGGATATTATTATTATTTGTTGCACTCTCTATATAGATATCTTGGAAGCTTTGTGCCACTAATGTTTTGTATACCCATCAGTGCAAGATGAGGAATCCAGTCAGGTATTTAGAGCATATGAAAGAGCAAGAAAGAACATGAATTTGTCAAACTATCTGGGATATTTTTTCTGAGTCCCCTCTCAATACCATCAATCACATTTGAGCACACTGTGCAGGTATGTTTCCCTTCTAAAGAAGCTGATCTCAATATGATATAGATTTATTGATCTATAATGTATACTGCACTTCTATTATACAGCTTGATTATTCACATTTAATAACTGGAAAACTGAAATTTTCATTGAGTTTTTTTTGTTTGTTTGTTTGTTTTTTGTTTTTTACTAAATATCCCTTACCTTTTCTGTGTTGACTCTCAAAACTGAGCCAAAGCCAATTTGGTCCTGAAGATGCCTTGCTGCATGCAGACTCCCTGTTACTGCAGCATTTTCAGACACTTTGCCTCATCTCCCAGCAATGCTCCTCAGACTTTTTGACTCTTCCTTGACAGGTAAATTGACTTGGGATTGTTATCAACTCTCTCGAATTGTAAACAAAATACAAACAAAACACCATAGAAGGTCTCGTTATTTATACAAATGCTGTTGCCATTAGCAGCAGGTTCTTCCAAGCCTACAAGGGAGCCGTGGTAGACTATGTCTTTCAGAGTGCTTCTGTATTGCTTTCCAGTGCACAGTATTATTTATTTGTTAGAAGATGTCCTAACTAACTTGTTCTTTACTAGTTACAGAAGTCATACTCTTGATCTTGCCAACATGGACCCAGAAGACTTGGGATAACCTTGTGCTCTCTGTGGATAGATATCTTGGGTCACAAGGTTTGAGACCAATAGGAAACAGTTTCCTCTGAACTTTGGAACTTTATATATAGACTATAACTTTAAAAGTTCCCGTGCAGATTCTTCGGTTAACATACAAATGGTATCCTTTAAGGTTTGTGGAAATAAAACATGGACTTAAAGTAAGGTCATGTAAATTGCAGCTCCCAGGATTCATGTTCTTTTGTAGTCACATTCATTTTGCAAAACTAAAACTTTATTAAGCAACTGTTTTTGCCAAGCAGTATGCTGAGCAGGTTCCCATAGATTACTGTATTTTACCGTCTCAGCAGTCCTGTGGCTGGCATTTCTAGACAATGTTGTGCCATTAATCAAAGCAGAGTAGTGTGGTTGCTATTACAAGACAGCTATTTCTTTCTGTCATGATAGGCTTTAAACTACTACACTTATGACTGTTGTTGTTCTTCTTTCTGCAAGAGGATAAAAGCTATTTACAAGAAGTTATTAGGTGGACAGAATTCTATTTTCAACACTGGCTTGATGGACGGAGTTTAAAATCCTATGGTCCTCACAGTAAGACAGCTCTGAAGCACAGGAGCAAGTGCAGCCTGTGTTCCTACTTCTAAAGGAGACTCTAAATTCAAATGTAAATTTCCACCAATCAGAACTCAGAGCTAATATCAATGTTGATCATAGTAAGAAAGATGGTTCTAATTAGCCAACTTTAAAGCCCCATCTTAATCACTTAGAGCATTCTTGTGCACATCTGTGCCGCAGGAGTAACTGGATTACCTCCATGGTGTGTGTCTGGGTGTGCGTGTGTGTTTAAAGCCATGCTATAACTCTATCCAAATGCAATTCAGCACTGCTTTAAAGTTTAGAAGCAAATGTGTACTTAGTAATGTAGTTTAAAAACTGAAACCCCCTCCTACCTTATGTGTTCCTCTCTTGTAAACCAGCCTTGTTTGTGGAGGGTGGCCATTGAAAATGCTGTGACACATACGTCCCCGAGCTTCTTCCCCAGACCTCTATCTAATAAATGAGCACCAGAGTCAGGGCCTCTCATGTGGTTTTGCTTCATCTAACAATGACATCAGTATCTTTCCATTCCCTTTTTAAAGTAAAATTGTGCTCAAAATGAATAGTGGTGCCAGTAAAGGAAACTGAGTCCTAGGAGTAATTTTTCATTAGGGTAAATGAGGTGATACAATAAACAACTGTAACCTGACATGACGCCATGGCACGAAACTGCAAAACAAAATCTTGATTGCTCTCATGGATGTGTTCTAAGGCTTTTATGTCTTTTGCATGCCTTGTGTGCACACAGACTGATCAGTGCAAATACAATTCGTCCTTGGATATTTATTTCCATCAATGAATGACCAGATGGCCCTTGCCTATATTGGGAGAGAATGTTTTTGCTTTTTCTGTAGCTCTGATGACACCACGTATAAGAAGCTAAGCCAAATAATCACCTATAAAATTCAAGAATTATGCTCCTATCTTCCCCTACCCAGTGAAGTTGGCAGCAACTCACAGCTGCTTTCATTCTTATATTTTAATTGAAATAGTTTGTGTATTTTCACAGTGTAAGTAACATTCTTATGGTAGATTATAACAATACAGACAGAATAGAGGAAGAAAACCTTATTTAACCCTTCCCAAATTTGATAAACATATTGGCATCCCTTCACAAATGAGAAAAATGAAAGTCTAAGATGTTTATTGAATTGCTTTAAGTCACCCAGATACTCGGACATGGAGTGGATCACTAACCCGACCACTAGTCCTACTGTTGTGTGTGTTCAGATGTCCCTTATAGTTCTTCAGATTTCATTTCACTTGTGTTATGACACTTTTGATGTATTAAATCCAAGTGTTTTTGTTTTAATATACATGACTGGCACTGGTATTTCTTTGCCTGGATTATAATGTGGGGCAGACAGAAAAGTAATAGATAGAAGAAAATAAAAGCCAGAAAGCTGTGGAAACTATGCATGTTGTCACCAATAAGAAGGAAAAGAAGCCCTGAGACTGTAATTGAAGGCAGAGGTAGAAATAGAAAGAAGGCTCTTCTGTCTTTATAGCTGGTAGGATCCTTCCTATTCAGACACTGGTCACACACTTTCCATCATGTCACCTGTCTCTCCAGCTCCAGCAGGAGAGAGAAGAGGGGAGGGGAGGGGAGACTGCCTTCTGTTGGGCAGGAGCAAAGCACTACTCCTGTGAGGCACAAGTAAGTTCTTTTGTTTTTCTGTATAAGATGTCAAAGAGAAAGAGGTGGACGAGTGATGGCAGGAGAGAGACTGACTAAGACTGTCTGTTTTGGACAAAACCCTATCTGGGTGATTTGTAATCATACATATCTTTCAGGTTCTACACTAGGAATATATCCTTTACCTTGAAGGCAATATTCTTGAGCACTGTTCTTTCAATTCATGAATTCTGATTCCCTTCAACCAAGTCTACAGGAGGAAATGGCGGAGTGGTTATCTTTTGCCCTCCAAGTAGTATACATAGGGGGCTTCTTGACTGTTATTTATATTGGTCCTGTTTTGGGCAAACTTCTATTAATCCCCTCCCTTTATAAAGTTGACATCACAATAGCCATTCTGAGCTTCTAAGAAGTCCCCTGTACTCTGTTGCTTGAATAGGAGCATCCAAACTGTTAAGTTTGGGCAGTATGGTAGTGATGCTCCTGGAGAAATCAATGCCAGGCTGCTTGCCTGGCCAGTACCCGTGGAGTGGATCGGAGTGGATCTAATGCTTATGTCCTCCTTTCCAGTTTTCACCCTTTTCTCATTTAGGCTGATAGAAAGTGATTGGACAGTATTTTTTCTATCAGCAAGTCCTGAAGAGCTGTTAGTAACACCTCTACCTACCCCTGCAGGTATAATCTTCATTATCTCGGCCTAAGCTACAATGCTAAGATGCTAGGGAATGTCCTTAATGTGAAGTTTTTTGTTTTTTGGTTTTTTTTTTTTTTTTTTTTTTTTTGTATTGTAAATTTTCACTTAACACATGCTTTCCGATCAGTGAAGTAGCTTTTTCAATTGTGGCCTTAATCATCAATAAATAGATATTCTGTTCTTCTAGAGGTATAATCCTATTTCAGTACAATACGTCAGAAGAGTGTTCTGTATTGCAAAACTGTTTCCATGTCAAGAGTGTGCAGGCCTTCGAATTAGTATTTTGTTGATCTTAGTGACAACAAATTCAATATATCTGATAATACTGCATAGCAGGTCTTCATTCTCTCTACTGATGGTGTGGTAGTCACTCTTTAATGACTCCGTATTTTGTAAACCATTTGCATCGCATATCAGCAATGAAGAGCTGAGTTTGCTTAAACAGTAGCTGTTGCTGTGCTGTTTATACTTTTATATTCTTCCATCAAGAAATAATTACTCTTCAACTAGCCTCACTTCTTCCTACATCATATATGCAAAATGCCTAACTAAAATATAACTAAGTTCCCACACCACATATCAGTATAAAGAAGCAGTCAGTCTGGAGAAGAGTGTAGCGAAGTGTGTGCATAGCCTTTCTTCCTCATTCACTTGACAGCTGCTCCTGAGCATCTATTGTGGCCATAACCCTGCTAGGTAACACACTTGATTTTGCTCATGTGTTTACTACTGGGAAGTAAAGAACAAGATTTGTTTTAACTTGCGTTCTATAAAATTGAAATGTTATTTATGGCTAACAAAGATATTGCCACAAATCTTTTGGTATCTCCTTGGCTTGTTGCCTATAGCTCTCTGTTGGAATACATATCCACATGGATTGCTTTTAAATGGCTTTCAGCAGTTTACTGCAGGGCCATCTGGCCATTTGGTATCTGTACTCCCAAACTAACTTTCAGTTCTAGAATAATCTGGTTTTTGATACTTTTAGGACTCAGTTATGCACTGGTATACATGATTGAAGTATCAACCATATATTAATGAGACTTTTGATATTTCAGGTGATACAGTACTTTAAAACAGTTCATAAGAAGCAGGCTTTCAATATAGCTAAATTTTGAAATGATTGCTCAGGTTTGTATGAGAATTCCTTGAGCTGCTATATTCCATTAAGTAGTTACTTTTTCTAATACGTTATGTACTAAAGATGAAGTTTCAATTTCTATCCACTTCAGTATTTAAACTCATATTGTACATTTCTGTGTTTGTGACACAGGATAATACTTAAGGAAAACAGTGAATGGATATGTCTCTCTTTAGAGGATTTGCTGTATTTATAAAACCACTATTCAAAGGAAGGATATTTCAAGGTGAAAAGTAAAACTTCTTCTGCAAATAATGTTGAACCTCAGCATACTTTTCACATCATGAAAGATGCTGTGCATTTGCAGTGAACTGGAAGCAATCAGAACTTACTTATTTAAAAAGGTTGAGGGATAGCAAGATGATTCTGTGGGTAAAGAAAGGCTCAACCCTTCAAACCCATGGTAGAAGGTAAAAGATGGACTCCATAGAGTTGTCTTCTGACCTTCATTTGTGCACCGTGGCAGCCAACTCTCCCTCCTACCCCCCCACATACAATAATTAATTAACTAAGTAATTAATTAATTTACAGTAGTAATATACTTAAAGGGAGGAAAGTCAGCCTCATAATGCTGAAATGTGTTTTTCTTTTTCCCTCCTTTATTGAAAATAGTTTTTTTTTTTTTTGCCATACAATGTTTTCCTTCTACATCCAGTTCCTTCCCACATCCCCTCCAATCCAGATTTATCTTCTTTCTGCCTCTCATTAGAAAAGATGGCATCAGCTGGGCAGTGGTGTCTTGTGCCTTTAATCCCAGCACTCAGGAGGCAGAGGCAGGTGGATCTCTGTGAGTTGGAAGATAGCCTGGTCTCCAGAGTGAGTGTCAGGACAAGCTCCAAAGCTACACAGAGAAATCCTTTCTCGAAAAACAAAAACACAAAAAGCAAGAAAACATGGACATCTAAGGAATAATAATATGATAAGATAAAACAAAAACAAACATGAGTCAAAAGATCTCCAAAGATGCAGTTTGAGTTTGTTTTCTGTTGGTCATCTATTGCTGGGCATGCAACCTATCCTTAAGATTATTGTTTCCCCAGTGAAACTCCCTCAGAGCAAACTAAATTTTCATTTGTACTGGTTATCAATTGGAAATAGCTTCTGGTCTAGGGTGGTGACTTGTGTCCACGTCTCCTTTCAGCTCTAGGGCCCTACCTGGTGCAGACCCATGCCTACCAGTTCTGTGAGTTCTTATGTGGGTTGGTCCTGTTGTGTTTGAAAAGACTTGTTTTCTTGGTGTCCTCCATCACGTCTGGCTATTAGACTTTTTCTGCCCTCTCTTCTAAGGAGTTCCCTGAGCCCTGAGGGGAGGAATTTGATGGCAACATTGGGTTTAGTGCTGAGTGTCCCAAGTTCTCTCACATATTGTCTGGCTATGATTCTCTGTATTTGTTCTCATCTGCTGCAGGTGGAAGCCTCTCTGATGATAGCTGAGCAAGGCACTGATTTAAGAACATAGCAGAATGGCATTAGGAGTCATTTCATTGCTTCATTCCTTTAGTAGAACAGTGATACGTGGTTTTATCCTTAGTCCCTGGGTATCTAGTCTCTGATTCTTGGTCATTCAAGCCATGTCAGGGATGGGTTCCACCTTGTGGAATGGGTCCTCAATCAAATCAGATAGTGGTCTGTTACCTCCACAAGCTTTTTGCCACCATTGTACTAGTGTGTCTTTCAAAAAGTACACTATTATAGTTTTTTGTTCTCCTAAGAGAAAATGTCTGTATCTAAGTGGGCCCTCTGTGAAACGTGCTGGTTGCAGAATACTATGAACATCTCACACTTGGAATTTTTGGTGGTTATTTGCTTGCTTGTTTGGGGTATCAAACCTGGAGTTAATTCTCTTGCTTTGGCTCCTTTTTGTATGTCTATACGTCTTCCCAGGCATTTCGGACGGTGCCTGAAAGTAAATTCATCATGTTCTTCATGGAAGAAGAGACTGAAAATAGATGTTAAGATTTTCAAAGATAATAACCCAACATATGACAAATATGAGATCAAGAAGGAAAAATTAGAAATTTTAGTATTCAAAGAGATCATTACATTAAATCCCCAAAGATTACTAAAATTAATAATTCTCAATGTAACACATTTTTATAGTTTACAGGGTCAGAAAGAACAAGAAACATTTCAAAATGGATAGCAAATTCTTATTCCCAACCCTCGTCTCCAAGCGTCATAACTGCCTCAGCACCCACCACTGATAATTTTTTTTATTTTTTTTTACACTTTGAATTTCTTGTTTTTTAAAAACAATGCATTACCTCACAACTTCTTATCATTGTGATGTTGCTTCATTTAGCTCTCTTGATATTTCTATGGAGGGGTGTGTGTGTGTGTGTGTGTGCATGCTGCTTGTCAAATGCTAGGAGTACAGGTATGCACTTCACCTCACTAGAAAGGTACAGGGATTTGGCGTTTTTCCCAAATATTTCGAAACTACTTAGATTGAATTTTCTTTTTTCATTTGGGCACTCTATCTCATCAGTACAAAACTATTTATTATATCTTTTCTTTGTTTGTTGCTACCAAAATGTTTTTCCCATTCAGTTCCTTCAACTTTGATTTTTTTTCCCTCAGTTAATTTTTTCTTTTTTCTTCCATTACTCATATGTGTATGGTGTCTCTCTCTGTCTCTCTCTGTCTCTCTCTCTCTCACTCTGTGTGTATGTGTGTGTAATTTCCATTGTTTTGCCCATGTGTGGCTAACCCCATTCACAGACATGTAAAACCAAAAGTTGAGTATGTAAATCATCCCCCCTCATTCTTCCTTCTTATGTGTACAGCAGGGTCTCACAGTCAAACTCACAGCTCAAGGATATGGCTAGTCCTGTTAGGCAGATTGTTATGGAGTACTCTCTCTCCACCCTGGTAGGCTGCAATTACAGATGGACTGACAAGTCAAGTTGTCACGTACTTGGTTTTCTGGGGATCCAGACTCCTGTTCTGCCATTTGCTAGGCCAGCACTTCAACCACTGAACTACCTCCCCACCCCCAGTGATATTTTAAATTATTACTTTTGTTTGGTTTAGTTGTGAATGCTCTTTCCTATTACATTTTGGTTTTCCTTCCATGGATATAAAATGTTAATACTGTGACACTTACAATAAAATTTCTGTTTCCTTCTGTTCTCCACATTGTTACAGGGTTTTATTTTTTTTTCTCCACTTGTTTGGTTTTTTTCTGTTTATCTCCTATTAAAAGGTTTCTTTCACGGTTGGAGAGATGTCACCATGTGTAAAAGCCATGTTATTCTTCCAGAAGACTAGAGTTCAGTTCTCAGCATGCTTATCAGGTGACTCACATCCAACTACTGCAGCTCCAAAGGATCTGAAACCTTGTTTTGGCATCTGTGGATAGCCAGGCACATGTGGTTATGCATTCACCCAGATACACAATATGCACATGAAATAAGTCTTTTTAAAAAGGATTTCCTAGTGTCCCTTATATTGATTCTTATTTGACAACAATACCTCAAAAGATGATTAGTTCTTTGGAGCTGGAATTTGTTCACTGGTGTCTACTTTTTTTAGTGAAACAGAGTTTAACTTTTTTGAGTCACTACTCACAGTTTCTCTAGGTCAGTCCAGTTAGTTTCCAGAGAAAAGCTTAGACATTCTCCTAGAAGCATATCTCAGGCTGTCTGGGAATGAAATGGGAAAGGGTTACTAGAAAGCCACAAGTGAATGTGTTTGTTTCCCTTTTATTTGACTCACCCTTGTCCTAATCCTTGCCTGGTTGCTGCTCCAACCCCTGTAATTAGAGATCCCCCTTTCTGCCCTTGACATGGAAGCTCACAGGTAAGGGAGGTGGTTGATGGAAGAGACTGGGAGAGATAACCAGGGACTTTGGTGTTACTTTACACAGCATTACTGTCAATTATGCTTCTGTTTGACTTTGCAAGTGTACCTTCATGGGCCCCTAGGGTGGCCCTTGATCCTTTCAGAGCTTCTACAACACCATGAGCAGCTTCTTGGACAATATCCTCACACCTGTGCATACTCACTTGTGCTGAGCATGTGTTCTGCCTTCTCTATTCAGCACCACTTACACATTTGCATTCCTATCTTCTGAAATCCCCTTGACTTTTTCTCTGTTGACATCCCTCCCCTTTTTTCCTCTTTCTATGTAGGAGTCACTGCGTTACATTATTTTAGGGGTATTCAAACAACAGAGGAAGGTTATGTATTATTGTTCGCTCTGCAACATTTATCCTAAGCTGTTCTTCACATCACAGCCAGGGTGTTTAGACAGTCCCCTGCTGGCCCAAAACTTCTTCAAGGGCTTTTAGCCCCTTCACTTAGATTATTAAGGATATAAGTCTTCCCTGGTGATGTGCCAGGCCTCGTCTTCCATCTTTCTTTACCGTATCTTCTTGCCTATCTTCCACCCAATTAGTGTTCTGGCTGTTTTTACTTTTTCTTTCTGGACCATGTCTGTCATGGACTGGGTCATTCACGTTTATGATTATTCCTCCTAGTTACAGTTCTGTTAGTTAATTTTGCATTACTACAATCAAATACCTGAGTTGGCCAACATTATGCAAAAAAAAAAAAAAAGGTTTATGTTGCTTACAGTTTTAGAAGTTCAAAGTCCAAGATCAGACCTCCCCATTGGATTGGCTTTTGCTAAGCATGGCAGATGGTGGCACATATGGCGGGAATATGTGTAAAAACAGTCGCATCTTGAACCAGAACAGAGACAGGGAGGGTGGGACAAACTCAGCCTTCTATGTAGTAATTCTTTGCTAGAGTTACCAAAGGACCTCATAAGATCTCTCTTCCTTGGCGTGTCCCAAATTACCTGAAGACCTTTCCCTTAAAAACCATCTCCCCATTGAGTCTACCACTTCCACCACTCAATAGCACCACCCTGGACAAAAACATCCAAACCATAGCAATATCCCACCTCTCACTCTCATACCTGGCAAACGTCTGACCTTGATGAAAGCAGAGCTGAGCATCCTCTTCTAGTGTTGTTCTGGAGCCAGGCCCTCCCTCTCCAGATGTGATTTCTGCTACAGCTCCACCCAGCTTCTTTCTAACTGCAGCACCTCCCAAGCTGTGCTCCATGCGGGCAACTGGCCATTTGGCCTGCCATCTAGCAGGCGTAATTTTGCTTGAATGGGAGATGAATTTTTTTCTCTCGAAACTGTTTTTATTCATTGTTTTCACTGGTTTTTAAACCTTTCTTTACCTTGATTGTATTGTAGAAATGGCCCTGCATGACAGGCATTTCTGATTATTTATTGTATTTGTTGTGTTTAAGATAAATAATACTAATTAATACTAATTATGCACACTATTCTAAGAGTCAAGCAAATGGTGAAAGAAAAGTTAACCCCTACGTGTTAGACTTGTAGAAATTACTCTTACAAATCATGGTGGAAAGTATAAACAAGTGGGAATAGGCCCCTGGGAACAGAGCCATGGTTTCCTTCAAACAGCCTTATATCCAGCCTTTTAAAGGGAACACTCAGGAAACCAGCCTTTACATGAGAAAGGAGGCTGTATGTAGTCTCTTTCTGTCACTCTTCTCTGGAGGAGACTTCATTTGCTAAGTAATGAGACCTGACTAGGAACCACAAATCCTCTTTCAGTTTGAACATGCATTTCTTGGGCCAATGAATACTGGGAGGGTATCTTCTTGGTAGTTTTTACTGCAACTAATTTTTGTGGATCCTCATTTCCTATTACAAATTCTGTCTTTTCCAAGACTCTCTTGTCTCCTGTCCTCTCAATGTTGCTGTCACTATTTCATGTTGCCTTTGAATGTTTGTAGCATGACAAATTTTGTATCAGGCACCAAATATTAAACATTGAAAAGCCTCACCCATCACAGTGCTGTTCGGTGTCTCATTCTCCAAAGCAGTTGTGCTGGGTGTGTGGGATCATGACTGGCGCATCTGTGACTTCAGTCTGTTCAAAAAAACATTGAAACAACCTCCATGGACATGTGCCACCTATTTTATTAATATTTGCCCTTAGTCATCACCAGTGAAAAAGAGCATACCTGCATACCCCAGCCAACCAACCGAGAATACAGGTCTTTCTGTTTAATGCTGTGGGTTATAAACATACAGTTATAATTAGGGTGGATTTCATTGCTTGTGATTCTTCAGTTTAGTAAAGATAGCATAGAAGGAGGTAAAGAGAATATGTATACTTTCAAATTTTATGTCAAGAGTTTTGCTTTTATACTTTATGAGTATACTATAGAGTATATAAATCTGCTCACCATATAATTGATGTATTGGAGACATGTGGGCGAGCATGATCTTTTAATTATCTTTGCTATTTGCTTATGTGGCTAAATTCTAAAAATGTTAATTTTGTAATTAATTTCTAACACATTGTTGGGTAACAATGAATAGCTTTTTTACGAATTACCCAAGGGCTTAGATCACTGAACTGTCTGTATTTGTGTCTTTCTGGTTAGTTTTAGAAGTTATTTATTTATTATTCCTGTTTCCTTAAGTTGGTTTCAATCCAAGAATCCATAGAAGTCACCTACATGAGCATGGTTGATTTTTTTTTTCCCTGCCGTTCCTGTGTATAGCCATATCTTTTTCTGTCACTTTTCCATGAGTTCTGCAATTTCTTTCGTATATCCTACTAATATGGTCTACTAATCCAGAACCTCAAGTGTATAGTTTCTGCTTTAGGAGCCATAATTTTCCCAAGTGAATGCCTCTTCCCATCCTCCTGCTATCATTCGTGTATGACAGTTCATTACCCATCTGCATGCCCCATGCCTTTCACCCATGTTTCTTCATGGCTAGAGTAGCATTTCCTAGAGTTACCTGGGTTAATCTTTAGTTCTGAAGATACCATGTTAGGGGGGTTTCTTGTTCTGTGGCCATTAAGTTTGAGAGAGAGTTTTTAATATTATGATATACTAGGTATGCAAAAGAGTGGATGAATGAACATTTGCACAGCACATGGTAGTGTGCAACTTTAAAAGTCCTGTAATGAATAAATGTTGTTTATCTCAGCATTTCCTAAACTTGTTTTCTTATGAAACATTTTCTGATGTTCCATTGAATTGGTGTTGCATAAAGCAAATTCTGTGAAAGTGGTAAACAGTACTGTCCCTTCCATCCCAGACCTGAGCTAGATCTAGATCTCTCTCCTTTTGACCCTAGGCTGCACACTTGTTTCAGCATTTTCCTTCTCTTCCCTGACTCAGATTTGGATACACTTTGGTCGTTTGCACTGCCCTTTCCTCTTCACTTACCACTACTTTGCTTCATTTGTTAAATTACCTGCTGTCTTCCCAATCTCTGATGAAGCAAGACTGCAGATAATCATTATCTTGTTGACTTTCAGTCCATAGACTGACGTTGTATCTATAAAAACTCTGTAGTTGGAAAATACTATGATAAGTACTTTTTATTACAATCTGTCAAAAAGAATTATCAGTAGCACATCTGCCCATGAATATATTTTAGCCAAAACATTCCTTTCAGCATGGTATGCACCCATATGCATGTCTGGCTGCCTTTTCTTCCTTTAAAGTCTGCCTTCCTCTTGAATCCCTCTCTGGTCAACTATATACAACTCTGCACACTAGCAGAAATTAACTGAGGTCGTTGGAGGTTTCCCTTTACTTACTGCCCTTGTTAGCATCATTTACACTTACTTAGGATGTGCTGGTTCTCCTGACTGACTTAAGGTTCAACTGTAGGTTTATGTTCATGGACTTGCAAAGGGTGAGATGGAGGGATGTCAATTCAGACCTCGAAAACACTTGCCAGAGCTTGTCTTTACATATTGCCTGGCATCGTCCTGGGATTTTATGACAATGTCTTTGGCAACTATGGGACATATATGGGAAAGATTAGGTTTTGAAAGGAGAGGCTGCAAGAAGGGAGTCTCTTTCTATATTGGCCATTGGTTGGGGTGGGGGAGTTCAAAGGAAGAGTCCTCCGGCTGATAACAGATGGGAAGCATGGGGATGAACAGTAACCATAATCCCGAAAGTTTCTGACCATGCTTCGGGGAGAGTTCTGATATCTGCTCTGGACGTCAGGTTGTGGTTTTTCTTTTGTCTTTTCTTCTTGCCTTATTTTAGAACCTCCTCTCTCTTCTCATTAGCCACTCCTCCAGAATTGTAGCTGAGGAAGAGAGGGAAGTGTTGAAACTTGAGCCTGTTCTCAGAGTCTCTGTGGGTTACAGCCAGGACATTCTATCCATTTCCATGTCAGCCCATCTCTAAGATATTTTTTTTAAGCCTAAGAACAGTCTATTGCCAGGCGTCTCTTAACTGTAGATTATAAATAGTGTCTGGTTAAAAATGTTCTGGATGGGTTAATTAGAGTGGTGACTATTATTAAGCAAACTGCTTGTTAGTATTATGCCTGTTTGAACTTAGTATTGATGAGAAGTAATTGACCACAGAACTGCATTCAGAGAGGCAGAAAGGGTGTTGTTTTTTCATGTCTATTGTGGCAATAAATTGTTTGCATAAACATGCCCATGAAAATATGAGCTCCAAGGCACCAAGACTCAGATTGTGTGGGATGGTGAATGATATTGTTTTCTTTTATTTTCAGATTAATGTATTTGTCCAGCCTGCCTAAAAGCCAGCTTTATTGAAATAAAGTAGTTAAAATGTGTTTTATTTTCTGCTATCACTTTTACTGCAAAGTATATGAGAATAGTGTTTTTGACTTATCCCAACTAAAGGAGGTGCCCTGTTAAATACAGGTAATACCTAAATACTTATTTGAGTGCCAATCACTATAATAAATAGAATGTTTAACAATATGAAAAGATGTATAAGTAAGGGAAAAATTGCTTATAGCCACCTTCCTCTAAAGTACTGGATTGTTATCTATGTTATTTATTGGTATTTTGTCCAGCTCAATTATTAAGTTTCCCTAGCTCTAGCATTCCATGGGGAATTTATTCTATGAGCTAATAAATTATACCGTCAGGGAGTTTTTCTTGAAATTCAGCTTAAAATTTCCCATTCTTAATTTCAACTCATTATTCCTAGTTATACCCCCTTGTACCAGGCTAAATAATTATTCTTTCTCCTTAGAGATGCCTATTATGTATCCGTCTAGTTGTCACTTCACCAGGCCATTCATATTTAGCTCCTTTAATCTGTCCTCATAAATCAACTCTTCCATTGCCTTAATCATTTATTGCTCTTCTAAGATCTCTCTTGACTTTCAAACATACAGTTGTCATAGGCTTCAATGAAATCAGCATCCCCAGAGCCTCTGCTTCTCCCTACCTTTGCAGTAGAATCCAGAACCCTGGGTGCAGTTTACAGGGCCAAGTCAGCACTTGCTCATCTGGGCTACTTCAGAATGTTTTTAATGACATTTTCCTATGTCCATCCTTATTTCAGGACTGATTCACATTTCATGGGTTTGTGGGATTTGAAAACTCTTTGAGTTACTGTCTTCTTTATTTCCTGCATCTTCCATGGTCTTGTTCACTACCACCTATCAAGGCAGCTGCCATAACCTGTATTAACAGAAGAGTCTGATCATCCCCGAGAATGTTGGAAAGCATATGGAGTACAATCAAGCCTAGAAGCTGCCCACCAGGAAATTCCTTGTCTGTTATCAACTTCTATTGTTTATAGCTCTTTAGCCAGTCTCCTATCTCTTTTCATTTGCAGTTTCCCTCACATGCTGGACAGTATAAATGGATTTTAATAGAGTAAGATTGGCCATGATGTTCTTTCTAAAAATGAAGATGATGTTTCGATGCCCATTGATTTATTTGTTATTGAGAATCCTTTGTGCATGGTTTGTAATTTTGTCGGAATCTTTTTTTTTTCCTTTTGCTGACATTCTTTATCTGCATAAACAAGTAGACATATTTCTGCTGTTTTCCAGATGTGTCTGAAGCTAGAGACTACTTCTTTCACCATTTGTCCTTCTGTCCAGGAAGTTACAGATCTATGATATCCACACACATATCCATTTCGGTCATCAGTGAGAGCTTATGATGCACTCTTTGAATTTTTTAAGTAGAAAGTTCATTTGTTCCTGTAAAACTTCTGCACCTATGAGGTGGAATTACAATCTGTACATGCCCAGACTTCTTCCCATTTTAAATCAAAAACTATCTTACTATTTTATTAAGGTATTACAGATTTGGTCCATTCTTTGTAGTTTCTCTTTCTGTGCTGCCATCTGCTTAGCACTGAGGAAGGAAGGAGTTCTGTCTAACTCAGTAATTTTTCTCTACCTGCTTGAAATCAAAATAGATATGAGACTTCATAAAACAAGCATAGGAGTCCCGGAAGCTGTCTTTTGATTGTAAAATCTCCATTGTATGCTGTAAAAAGGCTATTCAGTTGACTTACACTCCCCTATGCTTTCTAGTGTTGCTTATCAGGCCTGGCTTTAGGCCCAGTTTACTGTCTCCCCCCATTCCATAAGCTCTGCTCTCATTCCTCATACACCTGTTTTGTTTGTTTTTGAATACCTTTCACTGCGTGTACTTCCTGCCGATCCCTTCCCCGAAAGGTGGCATATATGCACACATGTATATGATTTTAATTCTAGTCTCCACTTCTATTCACCTTGCTTGAAATAATAGATCTGAACTAATGGCTTCATGAAATAAGTCTTAAGATACCACACCTGGTATCTGAAACAGTTTTCTTTTATTTTTCTGTTTCATTTTCTCTTTCCTTCAGCATTACAGGAAAGCCGTTTATTATCTTTTACAAACCACCTCTTCCCAATAAATCCTGCTATTCATCACATATGTTACATTTTTTCTCTGTTTCACAACACTTTCCTGTCTTCAGAATCCCACTTCTTAACTTAGCAAGTGTCCTCAAGGAAATAGCCCTAAGTCCTTGTGCCTTACCCACCTATCCTCTTGCCTTTCACTCATAAACCCTTATTTCTGCATGGTTTCTGCCTACTGCTCCATACAGAGACTCTGTGAGCATTAGCAGCCATCAATGTGGGACAGGTCAAAGCGCTGAACCACCATCCTCCAAGACCTCTGAAGAGTCTTGTGTCTCTGTTTACATATCCTGTGGAGAGAGGCTTTTTGGTTCATCCCTGTATGTGCCTTTACTCTCTCAAAATCACTTTCTCCACTTGTGTTCTTTATTCTGCTTCCAGGAGGTTTCTTCCCCACCTACCTTATAAGTGTATTCTCTACTTACTCACTGACTCCACAGTTCAGGAAGATGCCTAGGCTCCGGATGGGGTTATAGAATTCTCCGAGTTCGGGCACCTGACCCAGCCCGCTCCTCCAGACCTGCATCCAGAACTCTGGGTTGTGTGCTGTTTCCAGATGAGGTCCTCTTCCTGCACATGCACTCTACTGCCCCCTTAATACAGGACTTGTCTGCCTTTCAAAATGTTCCAATTAAAACCCTCTTTAATCCTTTACCTGTCTATAAGCCAGGAGTACTTTTATTCCTCAGTTTCAAAAGTTAAAGTGTCTGTTGTATAGAAAGTGTTACCAATATAGGCCATTCGGCTGTCCTCTCACCTCCCTCCTACTCTTAAGTACCTGCAGTTTGGTCCCTACAGATGAACAAATCCTTGAGGTTAGATCTTGTAATGGTGTAGATGGCTCTTTGATTTTAGGTTATATTAGGATTTTTTAAGGATTTGATTTTATCTAGGTTCCTTGCACATCACTAGCAAATTTAACTCTGTTTGACAAAAGTGTTATAGGAAAACATAGAAATGAAAATTACAGAGAGAGTAAAATATACTTCAGGAAATAACAGATCAATTTAATAGAAAGCATATATAGGTTCCCAGGAATACAAAGCAGCCACATGAACAGAAATAGCAAGAGTTAACCAAGGAAGTTTCGAACATTGTTAGTGAATGATGAGAAATACTGTAAGCCAAGGAATGACTAGGAAACACAAAATAGGAATCCAGAAAGACAAATGAGTGGCAGATGATAAACTACATCTATAGTCTTGTGGTCTACAGTATGTGCCACACCCATTTGTAGCCACAAAAACTCTCTGGAAACTATTCAAAGACAGTTCTGACCAACTTCAAACCTTTGAGCTTTCTCTTGGTGACTAATACTTGTTGCATTTTCCTGAGAACTTTTGTCATAACATCTTCATTTTTCTCTCAGTTTTGTATGTCGTCACTGTGTCCTTATAGGAAGGTAAGGGACTAATTTTACTTTTTGTTTTCACAAAAACCATATTGCATTCCCTTTTTGTAACAGATTCATGCCCAAGCACAAAATAGCCCACTTAAGGAGGATGCTCAGCCTTAATGGAAATGATGTTGCAGCCCTGTCCGTGATGCTTCCTTCCCAACCAGAGCAGAGGAATTCTAAGAAGTTCTTGGAGAATTTTAAATCAAAGTCTGAGGAACACCCTGGCCTTGATGCTGGACAAGAAACCCTGACCAACCCATCAATCAAGAAATCAGGCTTGGAGAAGTCCAGCCTGTCAGAAGATAACTCAGGCTGTCTTCCTGTGAGCAAAAATCTAGCTCTTGATCCCAGCAGCCTTTTTTGTGGAGCTGATGATCAGCAAAGACCCTTGCACATCGCATGGCCCCACAGGTGGTAAGTCAAGACTTGCCAGTTTACTGTTTTTCAAAATGGGCTTTGATGATGGACTTTCTAACATGCTGTCCTTGTAGATTTAGAAAAAGATCACTTGAATTTGCATTTACAGTCTCATATGCTGGTTAGTATACTAGTACAGCACTGCCCATAACTGTATATTAATTGTATTTTTACTTTATATGTGAATTATAGATAACATTTGTAATAACTTGTTTAACTAGTAATAGCAGCCAGACACATTTAGAAAATCAAATCTTATACAAGAAGTTTCAAAGTAGACAAATGGAATACCGTTATTCAGAGAGTGGTGAGTGTTAATCCATAATTAATTCACATATGGACATCAGTAAACCACAAAACTTTTAAAACAATAATTTCCATTCTTTATTCTTACTTTGACCAGTGTCAACTGGACAGCTTCATTTTACTTGTCATGGTGTATTAGTGCATGTGAAGCTGTCTATCTTCTGCCAAATGCCTTTGTATTATGCTAGACAAACTGTCTAGCTGAATTTCTTCTCATCACAGGAAAGTCAATGCAGCATATAATCCCACCAAATATAAACTTGTAAACCTAGTCCTGGCTTCTATAAATTAGGATTTAAGGAGGTAAAATGTCCTGATAATCTTCTGGTATTAGGCATGAATATTTTAATCTAGTTTTTATTCCTCCCAGTTAGTTTAATCTGCATGTGGCCTGATTAGAGTTGCTTCCCCTACAGATTATGGCCTCTTTATTGCAGCAGTGCTGGGCTGATCATTAGGTCCGATTGAGAGCAACTGTTTGCAGGTGAAGTAATAAGCACACACACCGGCAGGAAAGCGCCTTTGCCCAGGATTTGCCTCCAAGCACATTAAAACTCCGCAAGCTCTCCCAGTTGATCTGCAGCATCTGGTACCTAAAGGGATTTTGTCTTTGATTCTAAATGCATGAACCTGAAATTTAGGGGCTAAGCGTTGTTATGAGATACGGTTTGGGGCTTTTTTGTTCACCAACACCCTTCCAGCATCTTGTTGTACTCAGAATGTCACAAGATTCAGTATTCTCTCATGTGATTTGAGATGCAGTGAGTCGGGAGGAAATGAACCCTATTTGAAGGTAAAATACCCATTCTCATTTACTGCCCTTTGAAAACCTCCCTTATTCCATTAAGCTTTGCTTCTCTCTGAGTGAATAGTTATTGCAAGAAAGTCAATTCTAAAAAGTTTTGTTCTGGATTTTCATAAAAATGTTAAATAATTTGGAGACTGTGGGTACAAAACAACAATGTACAGGCAAGATTGAAAACCATGTTATTCAATACTTTGCACAAAATTAGACAGAGCTATGTTAATAAAATTAACAATATTAAATTGAATAATTCCCTCTCTTCCTTTGTATATTTTTGCTTTAATTTAATTTAATTGCCTAAAGTTAGTTGCTTAAAGAGATGCAGCATGATGTTTGTGCACATTCTTATTGTTAAAGCTAAATTATTTTTAATTTGGAGAAGAGGGGAAAAAAGCCACATCAGCAAGAGTAAATGCCAAAATATAAAAGTAACACATTCATCCTTACGGGTAATATAGTAGAACATTGGAAACTTGGAGGTTGCCAGACACATAGCTAACATTAGGGCTAATTTTGAAAATCTAGCGTGCAGTCAATTTTACTGATGCCTGGGGACATACAAGGTAGAAGCTGACAAGAGAACTAATTTTGTTTGGGTTATTTACTGCTATGCATCATCCACGGGTTCCCGCCTGACACACAGCTATATGAAGGGGATATTATCACACACTAAAAATTTATGTTGACATTCGATATTTGTTCAATATGTCAGCAGTATTACTTTCATAATCAAAAGAGTAAGAAAAAGAAAAAAGAAAAGCACTTTATGCTCATATAGATATATCTTTTTAATAACAGTCTATAAGGTTAATATAGTTTACCTTTGAGAGTATACAATGAAAACAAGCAGGGTTAGGAGGGGAAATGACAGAAAGCATCAACCCGAGCTGTTTGTTTGCCATTACCTACGCGAGCCATGTCAGCTCTCTGGCCCGCGTCTGATAGCTATTTGTTGTACAGAGAGCACAGCATAAAAAAATATCAAACTCTTAATACTATTGTGTGCCCATAACCATCTGTCACTGCTAGCCTGGAGATGAGAGGAAGATTAGGAGGAATAAACACTGAGCCGCCGAGCATTGGTAAAGCCTTCGGGCAAAAAACTCTTGTGGGGACATCAAAGACATTCTAATTCCGAGGCAGTCAAGGATTACAGTGTGTAACCTGTGCTGACAACAGATAAATGACTGGCAATATTGTGCCAGAGCTGTTGGGTCCTGCATGGAGTACTGATGATGATGATGATGATGTTATCTTGCAGAATGGACTCTGCTGGGATAATTTTATGATAAAACACTTTTTTCAAATGCCACTGGGTCTAGGCAGACATTTACTAGCTACAGGGGTAGCAATCAGTTTCTTCAAAATTTACTGTTCTAAGCCCATTAGAGTTCCGGCACAGCAAGACTCTTCAATGAAAAGCTAAAATGCCTATGTTTTCTTTAGGAGAATATATGCAAATGTTGGGAGCTGAATTCCTACCCTTTAGTGGTAGGTGCTTTATCATCTGATTTATGTAAATTTGCTCATAAAAATCCAGTTTATTTTTAATTGGTGAATATGAATTAGAAAATTAAGACTGGTTCAGCATTCATCCCCAGCTTCAAGCACACATTCATTTAGACTTCCAGTTGTATGGCTGGAAATCCCATCATTGACCTATCACTATGAATTGTGTTCTGAAGGAAAGCAAGATTTCACTGGAAATGAGCAGGGCTGTCTGGGTCTCACATGCAGCCCTGTTCGTTCACATCTCCATGCTTAGGCTTACTGTGCCCTTGTCTGCACCTGAGCCACTTTTATTCCTGGGTTTCTTCTGAGTAGCTGTGGGAAGCTCTGCTGTCTGTTGCATTTTTGATTGGCCATGCACATCTTCCAGAGAGGTGTTTCAGTACAGAATATACATAAAGGAGAAGTGGACAGGAGAGATAGAACTACCATAGACATGTCATAAGAAATATGCATGAAATCATGCAGTTGGAGTAGCTACCTGGGATGAAGTGATGGTGATCTCACTGTGTTTCTTCCATGAATGGTCTCAAACAGTGTTAGCCTCTAACATATCTTGTACTAAGTCAACCAAATGTAGAACCTCCTTGGGAGAATATGTATCAAAATCAAAAGTGACATTTTTAGAAGATACATTCTGGCTTTGTATCTGTATTAAAATGTCTGCAAGGTTTGCCCCTCTTTAGTCTTTCTGGATTGAGATTGTCAAGGATTATAGTGTACAACCTGTGCTGACAGTAGATAAATAACTGACAGTATTTTAGCAGAGTTTCTGGGTTCTCTCCAGAACAATTTGTTTTCACCTTTCTACCCAGTCTTTAATGTCTTGTTATAAACATCCTTAGTATGGCACAGCTAATAGAAATGGCTTAGAGAAAGACCTGTGAAAAACACTGTGTTTGACAATGCTTGTTTTTTAAAGCTGTTTCTTTGCAAATAGTACAGCATCATACCAGCTTCCAACCTGTATGTGAATATTTCTATATCATAATCTGAACAAAGACATACTGCTAGATGGAGAGTCAAAACAAATTTAGAACATAGTGAAAGCTCACACTTGTCCAGGCCCCTGTTCTCTAACTCACACTTAAAATTAGTGGGCCGGTGAGATGGTTCAGGGGAGAAAGCTCTTCACCCAAGTGCTCTCCCCAAAACCCATAAATGTGGTAGGAGAACCACTTCCACAGGGTTGTCCTCAGTCCTCTAGACATCCAGGTGCTTGCCCTCACATGCATGCATGTGCCTGCACTCACACAAGTGCACACACCCTAACGATAACAACGTTTTACAAAATTGGTAAGACACCAAAGGCTTTTGTTTAGATTATAGCTAGAAGTATTTACTGTTTTAGACCTGAAGTGGAAAAATAAATCTAAATTACATTTTTTTCCCTTTTTTGTTGGTTTGTTTTCAAAAGGCTGGTCCACCTTCCTCTGCCTCTTGAATGTTGGGGTTAAGACATGTTCCACTATACCTAGCTCACATTGTCATTTTAAATAAAAGAACACATTGACAAGTACATGCTAACACAAATCATGTTTCCTGAAAAATAAAGTTTCCAAAATAAAAAATACTGATGAAGAAAGGCATGAAGTCACTACGTCTCTGTAGCGGTTGCAGTGTGTTGTTTGGGTAGAAGACTATGAACAATACTCTGCCTTGTGAAGGTATCGCTTTAAAAAGAGTGTCATAGGGGTTGTATGCATATTGTAGATGCTCTTCTTTGAGACTGTATCAGAACTTGACAGGAAGGCTTTTTAAAGGTGAGTTGCACTGTGGAGTCTGGAGCCACCACGATGCATTATCCATAGTCTGTTCCTTGCAGATTTTCTGGCATGTGTATGTATAAGTTACGTGGAAAGCAGAGGCTCACCGGAATAATGAGGGTCTGCGGCACATTGACATGATCCATCATGTGATTTTGAGATGTCACTATGAATCTCATAAGAAACATGCTTGAGTTTTTAGAAAGCTGTTGGGCTCGTAGTATAGGTACCGTTTCACCAGAATTCTATTGGTCATTTAAAATCTTGAATTTATTATAAAAACATAAATGTGAATTGTTTTCTTTAAAGTGAGTTTCACATTGTTTGTATTTGAAAATATTTGCCATACTCAAGTCCGATTAGCTTTGATGTGTCTAGAATTCATTCAGGTAAAGTGTTTCCTAAAGAAAGTAGCTATTTCATCTGAGAAGTCAAACATTCATACAAATATTCATCCGAAAGATAGTCATTATATCTTAATTTGCTGGAAGTTATTTTATATACATTTCCAATTGTATCACAGAAAATACTAAAAGATAATTATTAGAATAATTCAGTAAATAATATAAGCAATTTTTATTATATCCCCAAGCACATTCTTAAATGAAGCAAATGTGTTTTTGTTTTGTTTTGTTTCCTTTTGCTGCAAAGGCAGATGGTGAAAACTAGGATGCCGCTAATTCAGTGTGCTTCCACTGCCCTGAATTGTGCTCAGGCACAGCCGCTTTTATTGCATAAGAGCATGTGTCACACAGTAAAAAAAGTCAAATTATATCTTAGAATTATTGTCAAAAATATCTTGATCTTAAAAAGTCCTTGAAAGGAAGGGACTTACATGTGAAACAAGCTTGTTCCCTAACTTGAACTAATAAAAAAAAAAAAAAAAAAAAAAAATTCTCAGGAAAAAAAAAAGTCCTTGAAAGGGAAAGCACTCTTGGGAATTCACAAACTATCATTTCAAACCACTGTGTGATCATTGCCACTAGCCATTAGAATTGGTTAATTTTTCATTCTTGTGAACTAAATTTTCTGCCTCTGAATTGTAAGATACTGTATTATATTTTATTGTATTCTAATTACAATATTTGTCTTAGTAGTTGACAGAAAATAAGTCTTTGTCACATATGAGAAAACTCAGACCAAACAGAATTAAGTGGTTAGGAAAACATAGGCTAGACAGCTGTGATAAAACTCCTGAGTATCCCATTTGTAGTAGTTTTCTGGTTGAGAAAGAAAAGTTGGGGTGGGTGTGTTAAGGAGCTTGAAATTATTAGAGTGGTTAGAGTTAAAGGTTTCCCAATTGAGCCTCTGAGGTACCTTAACAGTTAAGGGGTCTTACCACCAAATCTGACTACCCAAGTTCCATCCCCAGAGCCCACATGGTAGAAGGAAAGATCCAACTCCCACAAGTTATCTTCTGGCCTCCATATTTGCACCAGGGCTTGTGAACACATGCACAAACACACATAAAAATGATAAACGTAAACATTTTTAAAGTTCCCCCATTACCTCTTTATTTGGACCGTGGGATAACTGTCAATCGGAGTGTTTCATTCCAAGTATATTGACTTTCATGGTCTATCTGGCATTTGCAGCAGTTTCCATAATAGTGATCAGTTGATTCATGCAAAGTTGATTACAATTAAGGGTATGAGTTTATAAAGGACAAACCTTAGTCATCAGGGTATGAAATGTTCTTAGGTGACTAACTGAATAAGCATTAACCCCATCTAACATTGAAAGGATTGACATCCATATCTTTACCAGCTTTGATGACCCCTAACTAAAATAACTGATGCAAAATTAGAAACCTATGCATTAATACTTGGTAGTAAAATAAATTACTCTGATTTGTTTCTTGACTCTGAAGTTTAAAACCCAACTTTGTAAGCCAAGTTGATGCCTACCTCTGAAAGGGCATATGTTAGATGGCTGGATAAGGCCTTGCCTTGGTTTCTCTTCACTAAAAAACTGGGGAGAGGGTTAGTTTTTTGCTTTTTTTTTTTTTTTTTTTTTTTTTTTGGTCCTTGCTTTAGAAAATTCTTGCAGGTCTATACTGTCCTTACATAAGAGTCAGAAGCCCAAGTGCTGGAAATCAGAGATAAGCATTCTGTGTTCAGTTTCAGTGTTAAATAGAAATCTCTTCCCAAATGAAAAATGGCCTCACAGAACACTAATTCTGGGGACAGTGGTCATGTGGGTGGCCATATGCTCTCCAGCACACTTGGCTGCAGCCTTTTTGCATTGAGTGGAATCTGGTTTCTTCTAACCTCTAAACAGAGGTGATTCCACAGATGCTCTCTAGTGCCCTCAGCTATTCTCAGAGCTCGAAGACAGCAACCTGTTTTGTGTTTATCAATCAGCCGATCATAGCTCACATGAATAAGGTTCGGGCTGATTATAGCCATTCCCAATCAATAAATTTTGTTAAGATTTATCATTTCCTAGAGTTTTTTGGGGGGAGGGGGCTTTGATTATTTGTTTGACCTATCCATAAAGAATTTCAAATTTGCATAATTTAAAAAAAACATAGAAAAGTCTCTCAAGAACTTTTATTAGACATTTGAGCATAGATAATAACATAAAACTACTGTGTAGTAGTGTATCAACTAATAATTTGGCACTGCTAGATGATTGTATGACACTGTTATATGGTATAGCATAAGTGGTAGGAAATAGAACTAAAATTCATACCCCCAAAATAAGCCCTGCCATCTACTACAGTCTGTTTGCTGACTATTTCCCAGACTACATCATTATGTAGTATAAGCAAAGTTGATACAATTCAAGGTTGTCTTTGCTTTTTGGAGTATGCTTGACTTTTTTACACTTGATGTCAGCATAAACAACTTTTACCTGTCATCGTTATTATTTTGGTATCTTTATCATTAGAGTAACATCAGCTAAAGTTCCTGTTGCCCTTTCCTTGCTTAATGTGGTTAAAACTTCATTCATTTCACAGACATATAGTTACTGCAAAGATGTTTGAATTTGACATGTCTGTGACAGACATAACTACAAAGACAGTGTCTCCCTTTGCCTCTCCCTGTGTCTTCTGTTGGTCAGACGCTTATATTATACTTTAATTATCATGGCATATGAGGAGTGGAGGAGTTAGTAGATGGCTCACTGGTGTGTGGGGGTGGGTAAATGGATGAGTGTGTAGCTGAATAGAATTACTTTCCTTCTAGTGATCTTTGAATTTCCTTGACTGTGAGATGGTTCCATGACAATTACATTGTGCAGTTCCATGTACTATACAGACAGACATGGAATGGAACATCATACTTTGCACATGCCTCTTCACCATGTGCATCATGTTTTAAATAATGTCATTTATTTATGTTAAGTGTCAGGCCCTCTGGGGTAGAGACATGGACTTTGACGTGAATGTGAGGTTGTTTCAGTAGCATGAACCCAGAGTGAATGACATGGGAGGATGTCATAGTGATAGTGATAACATTTAGAGTCACTGGTTGGTAGTCAGCTGTCACCTGTTCATGCAGTAGGGAAGAACAACTATGGAAACATAAGTGGAATCAGTGTCCAAACCACAGTGGAGGTGGCTGTGGGATCAGTGTTGCTTTCAGAAGGCCTGTGGTTTCCTGGTCCAAATCTTTTTTATAAAATATTGCAGAAGTTGTAAATAAAAGTTCTTCATGAGTTTCCAAAAATTGAACCACTCATTGTAACACTTGGGAAGAGAGTCTCAAAATGCTTAAAAAACCAAAGTAACTTCTCAGTTGTCACTGTAGAATGCCTTCTACCTACTTCTTCACCATAATCCACGTGCTATTACTAGAAACATCCACTAAAATCACTTTTTAAACTCCTACTAAAATCCAAGTAAAAAGGATCCTGGGGCTTTTATAGGTTATGCAGACTGAGGCTCAGTGACCAGTCTCTCTTTTTCCTTACTCAGGTACACTGAATATTTCCCAGGTAGAACATTAAAAGTTATTTAAGGTTTCCCCCCTTGTATTGTCTTTGTTGACTGTGCAACTAATTAGCTATTTCAGTGCTATTCATTTTAGCATCATTTGTTGGTTAAACAAAAGAAGAAAATTCACTCAGAGAGGCAGATGTGAGAGAGTTTTGCTTGGTTAGGGAGTGCCTCACAGTGCCCATCTCTTGTTGAAGGAAATGATGTGTACAATCTTCTTCAAAAGCTTGTCTTTCTATGCTGTCCTTTTTCATTAATTTAGATATGTTTCTAAGATGATGAATGATGTTACTTCTAATTATGGTTACATGCAGTTAATTTCCTTCCTTTTTTCCTTTGCTTGGAGTGAAAGGCAGTTTCCTCCCAATGAGTGCAGGGGCGCTCTGGTTACTAGGAAGGGAGGATACTGATGGAGCTGATTTTTCTGTTGCCTTAGCAACACATTTATTTATCAGGGGTTGAAATGACATGAGTTAATATAGCTCGTACCTGCTGATCGGCAAACTCCCCTATTTCAGCTGCAGTTGACAATTAAGTCCTGGACAGCTACAGCCAGGGGTTAATGTTCCTCATTAGGAGAACTGGGTCATTACTGGGAAATCAAGGCAGTTAAGGCAGCATGGGTAAAATACAAAATTCAGCATCTAGAAGAGTGAGGCTCTTTTATGTTAATTAACCTTATATTCCTAGGTTTAAAAAAAATCTTACTTGAGCATGTCAGTGGATCAATTAATTGAAAAAGAGTTAGTATACTTTACTCTGAGTTGTCTTCATTTCCTTTGCAAGGATTTCATTATTTTATGGAAAATTCTTATGTCTATATGATGAGTAAAAAGGGTATTAAAATTAAGAAGGAAATCATCATGGAAATCAGTTTTGCCACAAGGGAATGAGCAAATAAAAGCCTTGGAAATGAAAATAAATAAGCTTTGCTAATACCTCACCTAAGGAGCCACATGTAAGCCTGTAAGACCTAGGGTGTTTAGAGGGACTTCTCTTCTTTATTAAGGAGTTACATAGTTATTTGACCTTCAGAAACAGAAACTTTGGGGAAGTGATTCTGGTGATTTGAAGCATTCTTCTTGAAGAAATCTGAATAGCAGTTAAACAGTAGCATTTAGTTCATAAGTGACTTTTTAAGTACTAGCAAAATGAGATACACTGGTTGGAAATTTTTATTAAACTGTGTGAGGGGGTGTGTTTCCACTTGGTATGTTCATAAATAATGTATCAAGACCCTTCTTAAAGCTTTATTTTCTTATTTCTTTAAAGAGCCTAAAAGTGGGATGTTTTACAGAGTAGAAAAAGATTTATTGTGCAGAATCCTGTTCCATCTTCATTATTCTGCTGCCTTCACTGAAACCTCCTCTTGCCAACTCTTTCTCTTCTGAGACTTAGTGAACACAGACAAAAGAAAAAGGGTCTGTCTAGTCTTTGTTTTCTAAAGAACTAGCATTCTCAACGCTAAACCAAAGTCACATGCTATAAATTCTTTTTAAGATAGAAACCATTGACTCAGCCTTACAGATTTGATGTAGAATTCTACTGTGGTTTTTGAGATTATTTTTCACCTGTCAAGAGTCATTTTCTTCTTACAGTAAAGTCTTCAGGTACTTCCTTAGGAAACAGTACTCAGTAAACCCCTGTTGGTGTTGCATAGATTGTCACTTATCCTTGGGTTAGCATGAAATGTTAGTATTGCATACATTGTTGCTCATCATCAGGTTGGCATGCCATGGTAGCTCTAAGTAGCACTCTGAAAGCTGCTTCTTTTGAAACAATGTACCCAAGATTAGCTGTGATCTTCACAGCTGGGACCAGTCCTTGGTTTCAACAAGAGTATCTCCAGAGAATGGTGCTCTAGAAGAGAACACAAAAGGAAGACTGCAGATGTTCCCCAAGTTACTTTCTTTTTTTCTTGTGAAGACTCTTGAACCACAAGACACTTGTTCCCCAAGTTACTTTCTTTTTTTCTTGTGAAGACTCTTGGACCACATTTCTGGCCTCTATTTGATGTGACTGCCTAATTGAATCTTAGCATTTAGTCAGAATGATGAAGCCACTTCTAAGCCTAGATGATAGAAAATATCCCAAGTCTTCTCTTGTGTTATTCTTCCCTTCCAGCTAGACATAGATGGCACTTGTTGGCATTGCCTCCCTTAGCTTGGAACCTTGGATAACCCCATACAGCAAGACTGTTTGTCAAATCTCTACCAGCCTGGTTATTAAAAAGGATTTTATACCTGTTCAAACCATGTAATTTGTGAAGCTACCTCAGGTGGCTTAGTTATCATAGTCACCCGAAGTAGCCAGGATATGTTATGAAGATTTTGGCTGCAGTGGGCCAATGAAGATGCTATTTAGTGAGGTAGGCAACAGGGAAGATCAGATTTAAAAAGTTTCATTTGCACCTATTTATTTAGAGAGATGTTTTAAGCCTGTAAATGAATATGTCCAGTAGCAAGTAGATGCTCAAGTTTCATTTAGATGAGAGAATAAGGACTGAAGATGGCAACCTGGGGGTTACCAGTGGGATATATACAATTTATTTAGAGAATTTTTAATATGTTAGATTTTAAATTTAAATTTTAGCTTTCTGGTTATAAACATTGAATTTTTCCTAAGTCTGTGGGCATCAGTTGTGCCCTGCTTCAAGTTTTAGCAGAGTATGGTCTCCATCTTAGCTCTGGTTGTGATTGTCATCAGCATCGTGCCTGAAGACAGGTCATCTACTCTATAACTTCAGGGTTTTTTCTTTAGAGGAGGGGGATAATGTTGTGCTATAGGATTGAAGATGGTATATGAAAATGAGCCATTACACACAGTTCTTGGATGGGGTAGAAACCCTATTAACCAGCATTAACTATTTTTATTAGTGAATTAAGTAGCTTACACAGGATTGTTGTTCCTACCCACTATCTAATCTAATATTGGTTAAAATCCATTTTTCTTAACTTTCTAGAATAAGAAAAGAAATGATACAGCTAAATAAAGTTATCTTTTTTTGTCTCCATTTTCAGCCTACCAAAACAAGTACATACTGTGCAAAAAAAAAAAAAATGGAATTAAACTACAGAACAAACACTTCTAAGTGACTGCCTTGTAAATGAAGTCTATAAAAGGCTACCAAATGTCGCTTCTTATTGTATGACTGTTAGAGTATTACTAAACCTGGATGGAAGGGTTTTTTTTTTTAACCTTTTACATCAAGCACTCACACTGCAAATATCACAAATTATTTCCATTTTAACAAGATGGATGCTGTGAGCTTTTCAGTAATAATGGTGGTGCCTAGATAGCAAGAAAATAAATCACATGATTTAAAGATGGCCTGGTGGCCTGAAGAGACATTAACTGAAGACACATACAGCCACTACCACAAGGAGCTCTCATTTAACCCAAGTTGGAATAATGTATTGGGCAGGATGTAAGAAAAGGGTGGGAATGTGTATTGGCTAGTTTTATGTCAACTTGATACAAGCTAGAGTCATCAGAGAGGTGGGAGCCTCAATTGAGAAAATGCCTTCATATGATCCAGGGGTAGGCAAACCTGTAGGATATTCTCTTAAGTATCAATTTATGGAGAAGGGCCCAGCCCATTGCTGGTGGTTCCACACCTTGGCTGGAGGCTGGGTTCTATAAGAAAGCATGCTGAAAAGGGCAATAAGCAGTACTCCTCCATGGCCTCTGTATCAGCCCCTGCCTCCAGGTTCTTCTTGCCCTGTTTGAGTTCCTGTCCTGACATCCTTGATGATGAACAGTGATATGGAAGTATATGCCAAATAAACCCTTTCCTCCCTAAGTTGCTTTGGTCATTCATTGCGTTTCATCACAACAATAGAGCATTGGCTAAGACAGGATGTATATTCTATACTGTGGTAGCAATGTAAACTAGTATGGCCATCATGGAAATCGGGATAAAAGTTCCTTGAAAATGTAATGGTTTAATTCAACAATCTCATTCCTGAGGGTGAGTCCAAAGAAAATCAAATTATCCTATTTATGATGTCTACAATATGGAATTAACCTAACTGACTGATGGATAAGAAAATGGAGTATTCGTACTCCATGGAAAACAATTTAGCAATAAAAAAGAACAGATCCTGACATTTGTGACATCATGGATAAACCTGAAGGATAGTGTATTAAGGAAAGAAAGTCAGACATAGAGAAAAGTATCTCATCATCCATTCATATGTAGACTCTAAAACAGTGGTGGGTTCTAAACATGCCAGTGTTATAAATTGTACTTACAACTTGTGAGAGCAGTTCCAGAGGACTAATAGTGGAGAAAGCCACCTGATTCTGGCAGCACCATCCCGGAATGTAAGGGTCTGGACTGAGTAAAAAGGAGGTTTGCCTTCTCTTGTGCTGCTTCTTGGTGCCCTGAGGTAAGCAGCCTACTCCACCAGCTTCCCAATGCTGGGAGATTCTGCATTGCCTCAAGCCCATAGGGGGGCAAAATAACCCTTTCCTTCCTCACATTGCTAGTGTGTGATGTACGTTGTAGCCCCTCAGAGGCTGACTGATGGGTTGTTGAAGCATGGAGTAGGTGAGTAGGTAGCAGAGGGGAATGTGTTCCAGACAGCCTATCTCACACAAGATCACGTTAGGATGCATGCTTTGTTAATTCAGTGTGAACATTCCATGCTCTTGGCCAGTAGCTCTGAGGTAATACATCTGCATATTGAACTTCAGCCTTTCAGAATGATGTGCATTTTACAGCCCATGTATGCAATGAAAGCATGCAGAGCTAGCTGTCAGTTGAAAACTGATGAACAAAACACAAGAAAAAGGAAAAAATTTATAACTTTAACAGTAAGAATATAGTTTGAAATGTATGACCTGGTAAAGGTATTTCCAGCCTATATACTTGATAATAATAAATGGTTTCATGTGTAACATGGTATGAATAGGTCCTGTGACCAAGTATCAAAGGCTTGGTGCCCAGTGTTGGAGGCACCAAAGAGCCCTAAGAAGTTTAGCCTAGTGGGAGCTCCTTAGGTTGGTTCTCACGTGCACTGAAAGGAAATTATGAGACCTCAGGCCCAAAAGCTCTTCTTCATGCCTTGTGTGTGAATGGTTCCAGTACATATGTCTTGCTATTGCTAGCCAGTAAATGGTTCAAAGTTTAGGTTCACTTGAGAGCCCAGAACTATAAGCTGAATTACTCTGTTCTTTGCTATAAGATTACTGCCTCTGCTATTATATTGAAGTAAAAAGAAGTTAGTATTTTAATAGGATATAATTTACCTGGTTCATGCTGGGTGGTGGTGGCATACGCCTTTAATCCCAGCATTAAGGAGCCAGAGGTGGGTGGATCTCTGTGAGTTGAAGGTCGGCTTGGTCTACAGAGAAAGTTCCAGGACAGGCAGAGATACACACAGAGAAACTCTCGAAAAAGCAAACAAACAAAAAAACCACAAATAATTACCTAGTTCATATATACAATCAAATTCTCCATTGTATTTTAGAATATTTCATCCACTTGTTGTATTTTAGAATTCTTCATCAACTCAGAATGAATCGTATTGCCCTGTACTTTACCTGCTCCTAGAAAGTCATATTTGCATATAACTCTTTAGAATAACTTTCTCTGAAAATTGGATATGAATTGTTTCATATGGTCTTTTTACCTATGATGGTGTTTTTTGAGGCTCATAAGTATCAACTGATGGAGTGATTTTTGCCTCTTCTTTCTACTGGTGAAGTGATTTTGGCTATGTAGATATCACTTATTACCACCTATTACCATGTGACAGATATTTCTACTATTTTGGAATACTGACTAATTCTCAAGAGGACATTTGTATAGAAATATTTGTGTGAACATGTTTTTTCATTCTTCTGGGGTAGATACATAGGCAGAAATGAGGCTAACTGGATTGATAAAATTATGTTTCACTTTTTTTTTTTTTAACCTTGAACTCACATGTAGCAGAGAATTAAAAGAAATGACCTTGAACATCTGAGCCTCATTCCTGCACCTTTTGAGTGTTTGGGTTACAAACATAAACCATTATACCCAGTGTATAGAGCATTGGGGATCCAACCCAAGGCTTTGTGTGTGTAAGACAAGTGCTATACCAAGTGAGCTACATCCCTACCCATTTCTTTTTTTTTTTTTTTAAAGAAATATGCAGGTCCCTTGTAAGAACAGTACCTATCAGCCAGTTCTTCCTTTTAAGATTCATTCAGAAAGAAAAGAAGATTGGCTATTCATTGAGCCTCTTTTTAAAAAGCCAGGCCTTTTATTAAGTGCTGCATAGTCAACTCTTTGTTTGACACTGTAATTGGAATGAAATTCAGTCTGGACATTTAAAGTCTCCTTGTTCTCTGCCAGTCTAAAATGGGTTATTCATCCATAGGAATCCTCAGAAAGAAGGAAAAATCTGTTATTTTGAAAGGCTTCATATAGGAAATATATACCAAGTGATATATATGTAGCTGCCAGGAACTCAGTGATGGAAGGAGCCAGCAGCCTATGAAATGAGGAAGAGGTCTTCATAGAAGTCCAGCATTGTTCTCTTCACTGAAATAAAGCCCTGGAAAAGATACCCCTCTTTTCTAGCTTCTGAAGAGTGGGAACACTCCCTCCTCCCTTAATGTCAATCACTGTCTTACAATTACTTGTAAGTAATTGTCACATATACTCCATGACTACTCTTGCTAGAGCTTGCAACCCAAATTTCTATTTTGAATTTATACACTCCTTGGATTGGTAAGTAATTATTGACCATATACATTCTTTCTTTGCTTGCTTTCCCCTCTTGCACTTTATACCCTCCCTTATCCATAGACATTCTTAAAAGTTGCTTTCCCTGAGGCACTGCTGATGTCAAACTATTGTTTTTTTCTCTTCTGTTCTTTAAGGAAATTTTGCCAAGTATAATGGCCTAAGATAAGACTGCATCTCCTCAGACATTCACAAGTTAATTCATCGATCTTTCCCTCTGTAGCCACTTTGAAAGTTTTTGTCTTTTTCTCTATTATTTACCTTTACTCTGATACATCTGAGAGCAGACCTGGTGTGGGCTTTCCTTCCTTCTTGATCGCCTTCTTCCTCCTTCTTTCCTTCCTCCCTTCCTTCCTTGCTTACTTCCTCCTTCCTTCATTCTTTGCTTATTCTTTCCTGCCTTGTTTACTTGCTTCTCCCACCCTCCCTTCCTGTCTCATGTGGAACTTGTCAGACTTCTTACATCTTAGTGTTTCTGTCTGTATCAATCGGGAACTCATTTTACACTGCATCTTCAGAAATTGCCTCTGTCTCCTTCTGACTTCTCCCAGAAGGACTCTGGATCTTGCTCTTTCTCATTGCCTCATGCTCCTTAGCCTTTCTCATGCACAACTCTGTATTGTGCCTTCTGGATGTGCTCTCTCAGATTTGCTATTGATTATGCCCTTTAACTAATTTCTATTATTTTTATTTCCCCAACTTCTTTTGCTTCTGCTTTAAAACTATTCAGTCATTTTTAGTTTTTTCTTTAGTTGTCATACGTATTTTTTTCTTTTTTCTTCAAACACTGGCCAAATACACTTTTCGGTTTCATATTTGATAATCCCAGTATCAGAAACTTATGGGCCTGCTGTCATTTTCTCATGGCACCTGGCATGATTTTGATATTTTCCCCTGTGCTTTGTATTGTAAAGCTTTATTTTTATTATTTTTAATTATGTCTGGGTATGTTGTCTGTATGTGGATTTATGAACATGAGGACAGGTACCCATGGAGACCAGAGATGAGATTCCCCTGGAGCTGGAGTACAGACAGTTTTGAGCTGCAGAATGTGAATGCTGGGGACTGAGCTCAGATCCTCTGAAAGAGGAACAAGTGCTCGTAACTGTGACCATCTCTGCAGCCACTCTTGTGCTTTTGATACTTGATGACATAGAATACTCTGTGTTCTACCTAAGGTGTGTCTACATTTCTCAGAGGAGTTCTCAAATGCTAAAGGAGCATCTAGCCCTGAGCAGCTTTGCACTAAATTCTCACCTAAGGTTATTTGTTAGTTTGGCCACTCAGTAGGCTGATATGGGGTAGGAAAGAAACAGGACTATTTCACTAAGCTGCGGCATCTTCCTTCCAGCATTACTTCCACACACTCTGTTCCTTCCATCCTGCTGTTCACACTCACAGTAACAACTAATAGGTCTTACTAATAGACTTTTTAGACAGATAAAGATTACAGGGACTGTGGGGGAGAACTAGACCTTGTGGCACAGGTCTGTAATCCCAGTTAATCAAAAAGCTAAGAATGAATGTAACTAAAAATGATCATATTGAGTGAGGTAACCCAGACCCAGAAAGACGAATATCATACATTCTTTCTCATCAGAGGTTCTTAGCTCCTGTCCTCGGATATGAATACATACCATGGAGTCACTGCAAAAAAACATGACAGTAAACAGGGTTCATTGCTGGGGTAGGGAGTAGGGAAGCAATACAGGGGAATAGCAGGATATACGTGATCTGATCAGGGAAATGAGAAAAAGTGAGGCTAAGTGAGGAAAATGGATAAAAACATAGAGAGGAAGGAAGGAAGGAAGTGAAATAACAGTAAAGGTGTCTGAATAAAATAATAAGAAATGTAAAATTTAGTAAGTTATTATTAACTGCCTTTAAAAAACATGATACACAAAAGTCTTGTGTATAGATATACAAATACATTTTAAATTAAATTTTCTCATTTGAATTATCAATGCTCCCTCCAAAAGACTAAGAGCACCTAACAAAAACACCAATACCAGACATGAGAAGTGCTCTTTTGAGTTGTTGGTCAGGGATGTCCAAGACATACTCAAAACATACAACTAATTACTATTGCCCCTGGTTATCCTGAGTTGAATTTTACCTGAAAGCCTCCTCCATAAGAACTAGCATTCATGGTACTACAAGGTGCCATTCAAGCTTTCAAAGGAGGGAAACAGCAAATAGCCTTACCCAACTGTATGCCTGTGAACAAGAACAGCAACAATCAACATGGCATGATCACCCTCAGGCTGCAGGAGTGTCGTGCATGCCTTGGCAGTAACCAACAACTCTAGTTAGATATGAACTGCTTAACAAAGGGAAATTATGCCTAGTACTAGAAACCTAGCCAACTCCCCAGGACTGGAAAAGTCATGAATTTGGATAGCCACTACTTTACTAAACCAGCACAATACCTAATTACATTCTGAATATTTGTCCTTATATCCATAGACAAGGGTGTTCTTCACCCCTCATTAAGGAAAACTTCTCTTTGCAAGAGAAGACCATTACAGAAAATGACAAGCAATCAAAAAGAATAATTTGGAGCCAAGTCTCGAGGGATCCATCTATAAAAACTCCTGCACCTGAGGTTCAGGAGACATTGCAGAAGAGGGGATGGAAAGATTGTAAGAGCCAGAAGATCAGCGACTTGACTCTAAGATTGTGTCTCCTAGTAATGTGAGAAGCTTCACCCATAAAAATCTCACTAACAGGATTTTCTAAATATAAGCTGAACAAGTACAACAGTATCCACACCAAAGTGGAGGGTGGGAAGTCCTGGAGGCCTCAACCCTACACAAAGAACTAGAGGCAACGAAGAAATGTCGAAAGCAGGAGAAATAGTCTTTTCCAGGGAAGAGCACACCAATTGGTTGCCCACTGCCAAATGTTCAGCCCTGGAAATACACATACAAGTAACATTATACAGACTGAGCAGGCTATATTAGTAATGTATATGTATGTATGCATGCATTTACACAGTAATGAAAAAGGCCATGAGTTTGAAAGATATCAAGGAGGAGAGAAATATATCTGAGGCTTGGGAGGGGAGAAAGTGAAGGGGGAAATGATGTAATTACATTACAATCTCAAAAATTAAAAAACTAAGAAATGAAGACTACAAGTTCACTGACGTGTGAGTAACTAAATTTAGTGAGGTTCTGTCTCAATTCTAAAAAGTAAATAGAGAAGTCTGAGCTATGGTTTAGTGGTCAAGTGATTGCCTAGAATGAGCAAGGTTCTAAACTTCAAGCTCAGCACCACCACCACCACCATCACCTGCCCCAAACTGAAAACATTGAGACTGAGTAAGAGACAATTATGGAACATTACATGAATACAGAATAAGAAAAATAAAATATCTCAAAATCAGACTTGCACTGGGAAAAGATAGATTTGGTATGTATGTCTTAGGTAGGGTAAGAGAGCAAGCCACATTCATTTTTATCCTGCAGTGACTATTGCTAAGTATATACTTTAGAGCTATATTCTGATAATACTTCCTTTCAGATGTGTTTGCTTTTGTAATTTAGCATAAATACATGTTAAATGAACTTGAACTGTTGTGCTAACTGCAAAGAATCCAAAAGTATTCTCTACTTCCGTTATTTACAAATTCAACACAAATTTACAAGAAGTCACCATTTCCTGTATCCACATATGCCACATTGTAATGTGTGTACAGACTGTGATTCTGGACTGCCTAGTTTGAATCCAGGTCTGTCCCATGTATCACTGGGCAAAATGGCTTACACCTCTAGGCTTGTTTCTTCTATAAACTGAGAGAACACGGCTATTATAAAGATGATGGTCTCCTCTACCCATTGTCCTTGTAATGTTCTTAATTTATGTAAGTGCTGTGTAAGTTTCTGCTGTCATTGTAAGCCTGTACTCACTTAAGTGTACTTAAGAGCATTGTGGAGATGATTCTCAGTGGACATTTGAACCCGTATTACCATGCTAGGTTCATAGTGATGGCCTTTCAGTGTTGGTGTCTCTATAGTTAATTCTCATTTACCAGTGTTGTGTGTAGGAGCTTCTTGGCTTGATGTTGTGCTATGCAGGGCATGTTGGCTCTGTCCAATAACTTCTTTATCATCTTGGGGGTTGCATGATTTGGTTCATTTCTAATATCCTTGGGATGCATGAAGCAGCAAGCTTGCTGTCAGACCTCTGACCCAGACTGTTTATTTTCCTATCATTGCCATGACATGCTGACCACAAGGGTGTTTGCAAAGCAGTTACTGCCCTGGATTCCAATAGCACAGGATGAGTACTTTGCCGTCAGTGTTCATTTGATGTGTTTATTGGTGTTCAGTGAATCTCTATCTAAGAACATCTCTTTTTACACACCCTGCATCCCCAGCCAAGAGACTGTTTTGTTGTCTGTCTTTTGTGGCTTAGGTGATTAGAACAATGTTAAAGAAACTATACCTTATATTATTCTCCAAACCTGTTTTTAAACCTCAATCTCAGATATCAAGACTTAACTGTTTTCTCTTGGCTTGTGTATCAAATAATCTCACCTAAGAGCAGAGGCTGTAGAATTTCCTTACTGCTATTTCAGGCAGGCAGAGTGGATCTAAAAAGTACAGAGTACCAATTAGGGGTGGAACTTAAACTCATTGTTTAATACTTTCTTTTTTCATTATTTATTCTATATTTTCTCTTTGCCTATAATGTTTTGTGTATGATTTTCCATACAATATATTTGAGTTGAGAGAAGTAAAGGAACATCTAATACCCTTCTACATGTGTGTCAGTATGGCTTCTTTTTTGTCACCTACTTCAGAGAGCTCTAAGATTATTTCAATACAAAATAAATGAAAACCCCAAAGAATAAACAAACTACTTATGCCAGGAAAGTTAGTCAATGCTTCAAAGAGGAAGGCGGGCATTAAAAAAAGGCTTCCCATATACATATATTTCCTACCTCCTGAGTCACTCATGTTGCAAGAAAAAGCAGTGAACTCATCTAAATGTGAACCTGTATTCAAGAAGCTCAGAAAAACTCAACCAAAATTGCAAAGTGTTTTGTTTTGATTGGGGATACTGAACTCAAGATGTAAGTCTGTGAAATCTCCCCATACACATTGGCATGTCATCTGGTGGTGTCATCATGCTGGTCTTATTTAGATGGCCATATTGTTACATTTCATGTGGATAGTTTTCAATCATATAGAATAGGCACTATCTAGAAGCAAATGTCCTGGTGCTTTGGCCCTTATAATCTCTCTATCTACTTTACTGCAGTGTTTCCTTAGAAGTATAGGGATTACAGTGTAGTTGTATCAGTTAGGGCTGGGTGAATTGTTCTCTGCATTTTGACTAGTTGTGGATTTATGTAATGGTCTAGATCTGCTGCAAAAAGAAGCTTCTTTGATGAGGAATGGAAGGTATACTTACCTGTAAATAGCAGGATAAGTATTTAGAATTCAGTAGGAGAATATACTGTCTTGGGAAGATGGCAGTAGGGCCCATAGCTTCATGAGCTATACGTAGTGGGCTAGATTTATATCAGCTTGAATTCCTTCTTGTAGAGCAGTCTTTAAGTCCAATTAGATGGCTGTTGGTTACTCCCAGGATGTAGGTGCCACTGTCGTACCTTTAGGAATATCTTGCCATTTTGGTCATTGTTGTGTTTTGTTGGCTTCACATCTGGTAAGATTGATTGCTTTTCCCCTTAGCAGCTTACATAGCACCTTCAGATAATATAAAAACTAGTCAATTTTTCCAAGTCCGAAGTAAAGTATATGGTTATCTTCAGCAATAAGGTCTTACCTTCAAGTTCTGGGAGGCAACCAAGACCAACAGCAATAGTCTATATTTTTTTGGAAATTTCTTGGACTCCCCTTACCAACATCTGGAAGAAAGGTTTCCCATGCCTGGTACTGGACATTTTGGTAGTCTGTAGCACTCAGGAGGAGCTATATAACCCCAAGTGGTATGACTTCATTCTGTATACATATATACACACATGCGCACACACACACACACACACACACACACACACACACACACACACACACACCAGTATTTTTAAGAAAGAAAAAGTTTCCATATTGCTTTTCCAAACATCCTTAGGATTATTTATCCCTCCCCCTCCCTCTCCTTTTGTATTTCCCTCCATCTCCCCACCCTAGTTAAAATGTTCTGATGGGGTTTTTTTCCCCCCCCATTTCTCCTCTAATCTCATTTATGTTCTACTATCCCCCTCTCTAGGGCTCCTTCCCTTCCCATGATTCCTTTTTATTTTCCTGGCTTTTGTGGTGACTCCACATTATATACTAATATCTAAAGACTGACAACTGGGATTCACAAATAAGAGATACCTCTCTGTCTTTCTGGGTCAGGGTCTACCTCACTCAGTGTAGTATTTTCTAATTCCATCCATTTACCTACAAATGTCATTATTCCATTTTTTCTTTACAGATAAATAGAATTCTATAGCATATATATGCATCATATTTTTATTATCCATTCATCGTTGACTCTCACAGGGCCCTACCCCTACATGAAAGCCACAAGCTATTAATGACTGCTGAAAGAAGATCAGTCTTCTCCAGGGATGAGCCCCTGATAGGCTATCTAATCACAAGTGCTCAGCCACATATACATACAAGCAGCACTAAGTGGATTTAACAAGTTGTATTTATATAATATATATGTGTATATATATAAAATAATAATTAAAGAGGAGGTCATGAATTTGAGAGAAAGTGAGGGGATCACAGGAGTTTGTGGGAGAACTATGGAAATAATGAAAGTACAGAACTCATGAAAGTCTCAAGTTTTTTTTTAATTTAAATTGAAAAATTACACACCTACATACAAAAAGATGCAGGACCTGGAGCTTCACCTGAGTTGCAATGAACTTATAGAAGTTTGGGACTCCCCCCCCCCCCCCAGCCCTACTCTGTCTAGAAAGTGCTGGCCTTGAGCCAGTGCTCAGAAGCTTGCTGAACTGGAAGCTGTGTGAAATGTTAACCTGTTGTGAAGCCATCCTCACTTTGAACACTACCCTCAAGCGGTTGTGAAGTGGGTATAAGTTTGTCAAGCTCTCTCTGTCACACATTTGCACATTGCTCATCAACCCTGGCATATGCTTTGATGTCATACCCAGATGCCCAAAATGTTCATTTTCAAGGTCACACAGTTTTTACCTTCCTGTGTACTCTTCACATTCAAAATCTTCCATCTTGGTTTGCCCCCCTTAACCATCTGAACATACATGCTCTTCAAGGTCTCTTCTAATGCGTTAATCCCAAAAGAATAGAAGATGCATCTTTACACTAAGCCATACAAGAATGTTAGTTCTTGCTAATACCTTAGATATTATCTCCTTGGAGATGTTTATAGTCAGAAGCTTTCTTTATTAGCTCATTTCACAAAATGAATCTCTAAAAGAGAATCCTGTTAAGTCTTGTTTGGGACGAAGGTACTGTGAACACAGTACCACTCTGCTACAAGGACATGTGGGAAGTTTCACGATAAGGAATTTCAGGCATTGTATGCTTGACAGATGAGATGTGGTAGATAAGGAGTGGCTTCTCTGATCTGTAGAGCACAGTGCAAGATGGCCTCTGACTTGACTAGTGTCTGAAGCCTTGAAGGTGGACTCTTCTGCCCCATTGAATATGCTTGTATCCTAGCACCTTATCCAAGCCTGTCTGAGAGAAGGTGCCTAGGTCTCTTTCACCAAATGAGTCCCTGAATTTAAACAAGGACATGCTTGTCCCAAAGCTAAAATAAGGTAAAAGAGTCTGTTGCTGTTCTCAACTACTAGAGTCTCAATGGTATAGCAAAAGCAGCACCAGTTAAAGGGAGCCTATAACTAAGATAACATATTCTATTCTCAGTCACTGTGAAAATGAGGTGGTTGCAGCAAGGAGGTGGCACACACCTTTAATCCCAGCACTCAGGAGGCAGAGGCAGGTGAATCTCAGTGAGTTTGAGACCAGCCTGGTCTACAAGAGCAAGTTCCAGGACAGCCTCCAAAGCCACAGAGAAACCCTGTCTCTGAAAAAAAAAAAAAAAGAAAGGAAGGAAGGAAGGAAGGAAAGAAGATGAAATGGTCTGCATCCTTCTGAAGAGCAATTAACACTTAACTAAAGCACTCAGCCGGAGGCACTTGCTACTTATGTGTTTTATAAATGACAGGAACACAGCAATTTCATCTAAATGGTTAAAAGTGTACTTTAGCTTAATAATTCCAAAATGTGAGATTTACTGACAAATACCCTAGATTGTAACATTAAAAACTGTCAATAAATGGGAAGAGTATAAACATGTGAAACAAAACTGCAATGAATTCTGAAGAAATTCTATACCAAAAAACAGAAAAAGAAAATCTTCAATTCTACTCCACAAATTCACATCCTGTCCAGATATGTATCCTATATTTCCTAATTAAAGTAGCATCATAACTTAATGGACATTTAGTTCAAAATCTTGGTGACAGATTTATCACATAGAAAGTATGGTATAGATTCCATTTTTTTTAAAGAAAAATATTTATTTTTCCCAACTGTTAGCAGGATGGCTCTGTAGAAAAGAAACAAAAAACAACTTGCTACCAAGCATGGTTGACTTGATTTTTATCCCTGGGATCCATATGGTGAAAGGAGAGAAGTGGCTCCTGCAGGTTAATATCTGACCTTTACATTGCATGCACCCTCCCCCAAACATACACACAAATAAGTGTGGTGGTTTGAAAGGAAATGGCCCCAAAGGGAGTGGCACTAATGGGAAGCATGGCTTTTTTGGAGTAGGTATGGCCTTGTTGGAAGAAGCATGTCACTGTGGGTGGACTTTGAGGTCTCATATGTGCTCAAAATACCACCCAATGAGACAGACTACTTCCTGTTCAGCACCATGTCTTCCTACACACCTCCATATCCCACCATGGTAGTAGTGGACTGAACCTCTAAAATATAAGTGAGCCACCCCAATTAAATGTTTTCCTTTATAAGAATTTCCCTGGTCTTAGGACATCTATCAGGCCCAAGCTGCCGAGGGCCATGACTGGGTCCATGGTCCAGCTATAGCTTGGGGTCTGTCTGGATGTCTGTGGCCTATATCACCTCAGGAGGTCCTAGGAACCATTCTAGATGAAATGAGAGCAGAGGGCCATGCTGAGCCTGCCATGCCCTTTGCTGGCCTCTTGCTAGACGCTATAGCAAGAGAACTGGCCCCTGAACTGGGGAGAGAGGGCCTCCACCCCTCACCACAGGCCAGGGTGAAGGGACCCTGAGGGCTTGCATGTAGAAGAGCTGACTCTGGGCTGACTCCACACACTCACTGGAGGTGGGTGGCCCCTGGGGCCTGGATTGATCAGCTTGGCTACTATCCAGGCCTGCAGCCAGGCCTGGGTTGACCCACCCTAGTATCTACCCCATCTAGGACCTGCTGGAGCTGGTGAAGAGACTGGTCCTGTGGAACAATGCCCACAAGATCTCCAAGACTCATGGCAGCCACAAGATATCCCAGAAGATTTCCGGTGGGGATCCAGTGATGTTGATGTACCAGAAGCCAGAGCCATTTCAGTGACTCATTGCTTTAGACATGTGCCAGCAAAACTGATGGGATCAGAGGGTATCCTATATGACACACTGCAGCCTCCATTGCCACCAGGAGGAATGAAGAGGGCTTGGAGAGGCAGGAAAGAAGGAGAAGCAAAGATATTTTTCTGTTGTGGGAGTTTCTGTTTTGTATTTGTTTGAGGAGGGGTTGTTTGTTTGGTTGGTTTTTTTTTTTTTTTTTTTTTGGTTTGGTTTAGGTTTTTGGTTTTTAGTTGGTTGTTTCTTTGCTTTTGCTTTTGCTTTTGTTCACTTGCTTGCTTACTTTGATTTGTTTCCTTATGTGGGGGGGGCATGTCAGGGATGAGGGGAGGTGGGAGGACTGGGAAGTGAATGGAATTGGGGTACATGATGTGAAACTCTCAAAGATTCAATAAAGAATTTATTTTTAAAAAAAGTTTTCCTGATCATGGTGTCTCTTCACAGCAGTAGAACTCTAAGACAGTAAATGTGATTTTAAAAGGAAAGATTTCCGTGAAATTTTTAGTGTAAAACAGAAAGAACAGTTTCCGAAAGGCTCTTAAAAGATTTGTGTTTATTTTATGTGTATGAATGTTTGCCTCCGTGTGTGTGTGTGTGTGTGTGTGTGTGTGTGTGTGTGTGTGTGTGTGTGTGTGTGTGCGCACGCGTACTCGGACACATGCTCTTGAGTACGTTAGACCTGGAACTAGAGTTAAGATGATTATAGATATTCTAAGGGAAATTTAGCATCCAGTGACACATTGATTTGTAAGTGAATGGATGATCTATCCTGTACTAGCTATGCTACTTGCTTTTGTGACCCCTACTTTGTACTTCATTCCTGCCCCTCACAACCGAACTGGACAAGGGAAGCAGAGCACCAGCACCTGTTGGTGCTTATTAAGGGAGCCCAGGCTTGCCCTTGGGAGAAATGGGCCAGTTCTCTGCTCCTACCTGCAATTACTTGATCTCATGTTTAAGCAGCCTTTCCACCAAGTTTATGTCTTCTGGTGGTGCTGGCACATAACCTTCAATTCTGCTTCCTGTTTTGGATAGCTCTAAAAAAAAGAGGAGGGAGAAATGACAATTTATTCCCCCAGTTTTACTTGCCATTATTAAGGGAAATTGGTAGAATATCATATGGCCACAGGAAGGCTTGATGGATTCTGAGGAATACCCATGGTATTTAGGAACTTTGCTCATATGTGGGACTTGCAGACCTTTATAAGAGTATTGCATACAAATAAATTGCAGGCAATAGAAATGGACACATTCGTGAAATCATCTGTGGTAAATCCTTATTAGTGCAGGAGTTTTTCTCAGGATAAGGGCAAGTACCAATAAAGTCAAAGTCAGTGACAGAAGCTATGGACAAGGATGACAAAGAAAGGGGAAAATTCTATTCCAGATACAAGAACTTCAGGCAGGAGAGCATAGAATAAAATGAGGAGAGAGTGTGGAGGGAATGAGAGCCATGAAGACACTTGAATACTTGATGGATCAACTTAATAGATTCTAGTCCCTGGACATTGGAGAAAACAGGAAGTGTGGGGTTGAAGAGAATGCAGCCTCTTTTTTTTTTTTTTGGAAGCAGCTTGGAATAGTATCTGAAGCTGTGAAGTCCTTGAGGTATAGAGGATAACAGTTACTATAAAAATGGGGGTGATCAAGGAGGCGTTGAAATTTTCTGGAAAGGAGAAAATAGCCTAATTATCAATAAGCTGGCCAATAAGACAGATTTCTTATCAATTCTCTTATGGCCCAGAGACTATTGCCTGAGTGGTGACATGCTGACTTCAGAGGCAAGTCTGATCATTAGTGCTATGTGATGGTTTTAAGGGTTTTTTTGTATTGTTTTATCTTGTTTTGTTGTTTTTAAGTGTTCTAACTGTTCTTATGGAAGCCAAATAAAGATTCTGCTGAGAATCTGATTTTTAAAACACTAAAATACTTACTCTAGTAAGGAAGGGGTAAAAAGATTAAATTTATAGACAATCTAGACTTAGAGTCAATTCAATCTAATAACTTTCTCAATGATGTGCAAACCACTCTGCTAGACAGTAGATGGTAACATAGCCGTGACCTCTGCTCTTGAGGAACTCACAACATAGGAGGGAGTAGGTATAACCTTGCACAAAAGTAAGTTTCAAAGATAAATGAGTGTGGTAGAGACAGAGGGTCCCTGGTGAAGAGCTTTGCAGTTGCACGTTGGCAGAGTAGAAGGAAATGTATGAGCTGGCAAAGAGAACTTTGAGAATTATGATAAATAGGTATCACTTTCAGTATTGCTTGAAACACATAAAAAACACAAGCAATTTAATGTCAAGTATGAGAATTAGCTAATGAAAAGTTAAAATGTTATATAATCATTTAAAAATATATGTATTTATCTGTAAATCAAAGTGCAGAACAGTGGAACTTAATCTCATAAAATGAGAAAGCTGGATATTAAATACCTTTACATGAGTATTTTTGAGTTTGTAAAGGAGTAGGTCTGGAACTAAGTCACCAGACAGATGCTGGTATTAGTGACCCCTGAGCAGTAGGACCAAGATAGGGCAGACAGATGCTGGTATTAGTGACCCCTGAGCAGTAGGACCAAGATAGGGAAGCATGTGTCTCTGAATTAATTGCATTTTGTTACAATGGGTATGCACTTTTCTTTTATTGAGAATTTAATTATAGATGTTCATGCAGATGTAAAAATAATAAGATCTCCTTCTGATGACTCATGTATCATATCCTCACATCTCACCCTCTAGGACTTTAAGCCTCACTTGTAGTCTTTAAGTCTTTAGTCTACTTTTTTTCCTGTTCATACTGGATAACTGCTGTTGATTCCTGAATTACTAATTCTGTCTCCTGCATACCTCTCTCATTATGAAGCCCATATAGTAAGCTTCTAGGTTCTTTATTGTTCTTGTTCTTGTATATTTTCAGTACCATCATCTTTATTAATACTTACTTGAAAATATATATATATATATATATATATATATATATATATATATATATGTGCATGCTCCTGGATGCCAAGTTAAGACAGGAAATGATCTACTTGTATTCAAAGAAGGGAAAACAATTCTTAAAGACAAAGAATTTCCTAGACTAGATTAGATCCTGGGAGGAATATCTAAGTAGAAGGGAAGGACACTGTAGTATTACTTATTAGTATTACTAGCAGACAGTTGCAAACATATTGCCTGCATGCAGTTTAGAACAAACAATGTTTAAATCCAAAAGAAAATCTAATTAATTGGTTGCTATATTTGAGAAAAAAATGACAAGGCTCAGTAACAAACTGGGAAGATGAAAATTTAATTTTGTAGAGTCGCCCACATCTAAGGAAGTAGCCATACTCATTGAGATAGAACAGTGTGGGATGATGTCTGTTTAAATAATACCCTCTCCTGGGGAAGACCTATGCAGCTTAATTGATACTATGGCCTACCAGTTTGTTGCCGGATGTATGTCTTTGGGCTTCCTTACCAAAGTTGTAGAAAAAGAGCTTACTGACAAGTCAGACTACTAGACCAAATGTATTTATGTAACATGCAGGAAATGAGGGAAAGTCTGGGGCAGTCAAGACTAGCATGGGAGCTTCTCAAGGAATCATCGGAGACCTAATGGAAAAATATTGAGGACCGCTCAGTCAGATAGAAAGAGCAGGAAGATGTAACCCAGACAGGGGTGCTAGGCTGAAGTGTTAACATGGGAATTAGAGGTCAAGCCAGGGTCCCTTCAATGGGCAGAGGTGTCTGATAGGAGAACACATAGCAAGCAGGAGAGACCTAGAGCGGCAGACCTACTAGGAAGCACTCTCATCCAGGCAAAGGACTCAGCCTGGAGGTCAAGAGAGGGATGCAGCTGCTGCTGTGAGATGAGATGACCTGTGAAGAGGCACCTAGAAAGAGAGTGCATTGTAGAAAGCTGTCTATCTAATAAGGAAAAGACATTTCAAAGACAGCAAACCCTGTGGTGCAGAGACTGAGTTAAAACACTTCTCTAACAGGTACTACTAGCGTAGATTAAAGCAATATAGAGTGCTATACTCATTGGCATGTCTTACATGCTTCTGCCTGCTGTAGACCTCAACATTACCTGGAATTTACCTTGTAAACAAGCTAGAGATCTCTACTATGGAGGTTGGCAGCATTTCTTGCTTCTCCTTGCCTCCTTGAAACATTGAACATGAAACACTTTAGCATCTTGAACGCCTTCTTCATAGAAAGTAGAGTGAAGATAAATTGATTAAAATTTCTAAGAATATCTATATCAAAGGGTAAAGTATAACAATTGCTGTCAAGAGTATATAGAAAGAGGAGTGCTGAACACTGTCAGTTGGGTGCAAGTTAAATTACAGAAACAATATGCAGGATGTCAGCCCTAAAAAAATACATACAAGTAGCATTATACAGACTGAGCAGGTTGTACTTATGTATATATGAATATATTTGTAACAATGACTAATGAAAAAAGAGGCCATGAATTTGAAAGACAGCAAGGAAGGGCATATAGGAAGGTTCCATGGGAGGAGAGCAGAAGGGGTAATGTTATAATTAGATTCTTGAACAATAAAATAATATAACAACAACAACAAAATACCAGGCATAGTAACATACTTGTAATCCCTGCCCTTGGGAGACTCAAACAAGACATTCAGGACTTTGAGGCTAGTCTAGAATACACAGTTCAAGGTTAGCTGTGCTATGACAATACCCTATCTTCAAACAGAACAACAAAATTAAAACCAAAACTCCCTGTGATCCATTTGCTACACTGCTAGTTGTCTATCTAAAGGGCAAGACCATTGTGTCAAAGGCACAAGGTTCCCCTCCTTTATTGTAGTACTGTTCACAGATGTGATCTCTTGCGTGAGGTACACAAAAGTTGATCTCAGAAATTTTGAGTGATAGTAGTTAACAAGCTGATTTTGTTCAGACTTCGAGACACACCTGCTGCCTGTCCTGGGAATCCTTGGCAAAGCCATTTCTCTCTGCCCTGCCTTTCTCTCTGAAAGCAAGTTTAAAGGGCAGAATGCAGTATGGCTACCCTCCAGTTTCCAATGTGGAAGGGTTTTAAAAAATAAAAGGGGTGGTACTGAAGAAGTAATTGTTACTGGAAGGTTTACACAGTAAAAGAAAGACAATTGAGATGGGGACATGGAGAGGAGGGAACAGAGAGAGAAATTGAGATTATAGGGGAGGGAACAAGAGAAGTGAAATGAAGAAATTGGTCAGTATCGAAGACTGCTTGCTAAATCATTCTTGAGCAGAAACTGCACGTATGGAAGGTGAGGCACAATGCTTGTTGACATCAGATAGAGCAAAAGAAAAATACTTGTCTTAGAAAGCATATCAGATCAGTTGGTGGTGACAATCAGCTTAGGAGGTAATAGAATCCTTTGTTTGAGTAAGTAGCACATCACAGAATTTGGAAGTGTGAAATGTTTTGAGGTTTTTATTAGTTGGTTAATTAGTTGTTTTGTTGGTTGATTTGTTTTTATTGGAGAGACTGTCTTGTTGTGTTGAAACAGGATCTCAGTGTTTAGCCCAGGCCTGCCTCAAACTTGAGATTCTTCTGCCTTAGCCTTCCAAGTGCTAAAATTGCAGGCTCATATCCTGTGAGGTAGTGTTTGTAATAAAATGGAGATAGGTGAGCAAATCCTCAGAAAGGTCAAGATGTTTGAAACAGTCTCATTGAGAAATTGTGATTATGTATTGTCTCTCCATATGCATTGTCTTCTCCAATGAGTTTGTGCCCCCAAAGTAGCAGAATCTAAGGAATGCCTGTGGCTTAATGATCTGAAAATGAAACTATAGGCTGGAGATACAAGCTTCCTTTTTCATCTCAGTACATGCAGGAAGAAAGAGACACAAAGACAAAGATGAACAGAAGAAAAGTATGACTCTGTGGAGATAGCATGTGGGTTCTGGTGTGAGATTTCTGTGTAGTCTTTGATCCTGGAATGATTATATTTGATGGTCATTTAGTTGACGTGTTTAAGATTGTCATCGGGTGCTTAGTAGGAATGTGCAACATATATAGAGCAGTTGACTGTGAGCCATGGATGGTACTCCGATTGAGGGAAACTAGGTTCTGCTGCAGTAGGGAACACTTCTGCATCCCCATAGGATTCAATTGCTAGGCAAAAGAATCTCCTTTCACCTTTGTATGCAGCTGCATATGGAACAAGTCTCCATGCAACAACATGAGCTTGCTTCTCTCAACACATCTCTGCAGAATTTACTAAGCTATCTAGAACTTCTCTCAGATGTTTTTATCTGATAGTGACATATGTCAGTCAGCTTGCAATCCATTGGCTGGAACCGGTCCTCACCCACCTCGAGGGAGTAAATAAGGAATCTGTGTCCCCAGAAGTAGAAACCTGAATATTAATGAACACAAATAATGTCCCCCATTGCTCAGCTCAGCACTTGATACCCAGTGAACAAAGCACCCATCATCTGCCCTTCACACAGAGCTCTGGATGCAGAGTAGTATGCTTCTGGGCAGAGCCAGTTTCCCCCAATCCAGGCAGGAGCTAGATCAAAGAGACTGCTCAGTATATACACAGTTACGTGGGAAAATCAGAAATGGTAACAGTATAAGTGACAAGTATGGAGAACTTAGAAATCCTCAATAAATATTTACTGAATGAGTGCTAAGTGAGGAGTAAGAAGAAATTTAGCTCTCTGAACCGAAATGGGGAAGGCAACAGAGAGAGACAGATATAGGAAGAAAAAACACATGGAAACAGTTTATGCTTTTCAAATGTTCTGAATAATATTTGGGAATAAAAGCTGTTCTTGCCGTATCTTCTGCTTCCAGGAAGCCTGAAATATTTCCCTGCTGGCCTCTTCTGCTGTAGTGGGGGTATGGAGGGATGAATTCCCTGCCAGCCTGTTCTGTGCTTACCTACACAGTAGGATGGATGTGATCAGGAAACCTGGACTCTGACACATTGACTGAAATGTCTTGTTTATTAAAACAAGTTTGTCTGGCATTTGTCAAACATAGAGGGTCATGGGAAAAACAAAATGGAACAGCTGGGTACTGAAATGTTATGGTTAAGGAGAAAGCCTATGAACACAGAGCTGTGGTAGACTATTGAGACTAGGTTCTTTAAAATGTTCAAAATCATTTATACAAACAAAACTTAATAAAAAACAAAACAGAAAACAAGCCACAGAACCCTAACAATTTAGAGATGAACCTCATAGCATTTATGGGCATCTATTTGTCCTAAACCAGGAGATAATTAAAAACTCATGCTTCTTTCAAAAGTACTGATCATTAAATACTTAGTACTGAATATTTTTCCATGTCCAGAAGCACACATATGCAACATTATATGGCTGCTAAGAATTTTATGTGTTAAAATATATTTGCTACCACATTAGATTATTTAAGTAATGCTGTTATAAATATATTGTAGCAGAATTTCTGTGTGCATCTTTTTAGAGTCACTTTCATAAATTGTAATTATTAGACTAAGGCTTATCGTGACCATTAGCAAATTGCCATCTGAAGACTGTATCAGCCATTTCCCACCAGAAACATGAGAACAGAAATGTGGATCTAGAGACAAGTCTTTTGTGAAAAGCGTGTTTAATCTGCAGATGTGTCATTGTCAGGTCCTTCACTATCCATGTAATACTTTCTGCTACAACTACATGGAGGAGAGTCTCACGTTTAGACTTATTTGAAAGCAATCTAAGACATGTTCTCCTAAATGGGTTCATTTAGTATCAGAGGCACTGCATGGCCCATTGGATGCCTGGAGCTCATCCCATGCAGGACACAGGAGTTGGTTCTGCTGTTCATTCATCATTCATGCCTTGTTGTAAGGTATGGTTGTTATATGTGGAACTCCTTAAAGGTTGAATGCTAGACAGTTTATCATTTAACCAAAAAAAAAACCTTTCAGCTGAACTGATTGTCTTAGTTAGGGTGATAACCATGACCAAATACCATGACCAAAAAATAAGTTGGAGAGAAAAGGGTTTACTTGGCCCATACTTTGATATCAATGTTCATCATCAAAAGAAGTCAGGACAGAAATTCAAATAGGGCAAGAACCTGGAGGCAGGAGCTGATGCAGGGGCCATGGAAGGGTGCTGCTTACTGGCTTGCTCCCTATGGCTTGTTCAGCCTGCTTTCTTATAGAATCCAAGACCTGGCACCACCTACTATGTGCTGGGCCCTCTACTATCAATCACCAGTTAAGAAAATACCTTACAGGCTGGCCTACAACCTGATCTTATGGAGGCTCCCTCCTTTCAGGTGATTTTAGCTTATGTCAAATTGACATGAAACTATCCATGATACTGATTATATTGAGCTTTGAGCAACATAAATCTGAAAATTGAGACTATAGCTATAGTAAAAATCTACTATTACATACATAAAATACTGTAAAGCATATATGATGAAGAATGCCTTGAGAAGTGTTGCTTTTTTCCTACCCTTATACTTCAGGAAGCAATTTTGTTTCAAGCTCGCCTTTGCCCTTATTCAGACAACTGGCCTGCTTCTACTACCTGTTGTCTGGCATTCTGTCTAAAAGGACTGAAGAACAAGACTGAAACTGCCCCATGCATGGCATCACTAGAAATCTCTTCTCCAGCTATAGAAAACTGCTTGCTGTTCATGATCTCTAGTGACTACTTAATCAGTGTGTGTGTGTGTGTGTTGGCAGCATGGTCGTGTTTTGTTTTTGTTTTTTTGTGGGGAGAGGTTTTGTTTCCAAAACCACTCAGCACTTAGAATTGTTTGGTCATACTTCCCCAAATGATTGGATGCCAGTGTTTAATTCCTATGAGTCTGCTTTTACTAGTAGATTCAAGCGAAGAAGTGCTAAAATCATACAAAAGTCCCACCAGTTAAAGACTAACAGGCTGTTCCCAAAAATGAATAGAGAGTTTTGACACTTTTTATAAGGTCTTGAATATAAAATTTCCCTATGGTGTGAGGGATAACTTTTAATCAGTAAACTTCCACTTTACGTTAAGCTGTATATTGTAATTTAAACAAAATGAAAGAGGATTCACACCACTCTTTGTGTTCTTATGCAAAATGACTACTGAATATTAAAGCTTTTGTCTACCTAGAAGGAATATCTAAAGTATGTGGTAGGTTACAATACATTTCTTTTGTATAGAAGCAATGGAAATGGATGTTTGTAAATCTCACTGCTTCAAAAATACTGGAAGTTTTAGGAACTGCACTCTTTACCCAGTTAAGTCTCATCCCACCTACAAATTATATCTCTTTTTATGTTTCTATGCATGTGCCCACACGCCCCCCACCCCCACCTCCCCACACACACAAGAGATAATACTTAGAATACATGATATACCAGGGATCTGTAGCCAGATTTTTGGAACTCCAAATGAAAAATTTAAAGAACTGAGTGGCTAGATTTCCCTAGTGTTACTCTCTCTTTTAGCTATATTATGTTATATTGTTTCCATCCTTTTCATCTAAGTATCTCCAAGAGAATCAGACTAAAAGAGCATTTTACAGATAAGGTGGCAGTTATTTGATTGATATGGTTGAAGACTGCATATGGTATATTCTTTCCTCTCAAACTGTTTGGAGTCTTTGTTCTTGCCCACAGCGGTAGTATATATGAAAACTATCCAAACACTTCCCAATGGTACATGTATATAATACACATCATCTTAAAAAGCAATGAACATTTTGCCATTGCATCTTTATTATTTGAAGTAAATCAAACTGAGAGACATGGCACTTAAAAACGAATTGTTTGAGAACTCTAATTTTATAAGATCTTACAGTTTCATAAGATTATAAATGCTGTCTTAAAATGTTAATTAGAAGATGCATTTGTTTCAATTCATGATACTGAAAATATTGACTGAATTGTGAATTAACACATTAAGGGGTACAGATGTCTTTTTCCATGAGGTTTCCTGAATGATGTAATTTTCATATTTCATATAGCAGTTTAATAATTTTACAGATTTATTTTATATAATTAGTAAATGAGAAATTCAATTGCTAGTATATAACTACTTTCTGTAATGAAAAAAATCAAATTTCTGAATTATAAATAAAAAACAAATATTTGAAGACATCTGGTCTGCATCTGTCTGAAATAAGATAATTTAAAAACAGTGTAATTAAATGCAAGAAAAACTGAAATATTCACACCTTAGAATGTAAAAAAGTTATTCCATTTGAATATGATTTGTTAAGGATATTTTTCTTTTAATGTCTTTTAACCTCTCATTCTGTCATTATAAAAGACTAACAAACTGAACAAGCCAAAAACATTTGATATTTTTTCATGCCTGTGTTAAATGAAATTATGTTCTTTTCTTCTGATTCTTTTATGGGTTGACTAGCCTCCACTCTCTAAGTTGACAGTATAGATAGATTTAGACCTATCCATCCTTTTTATTGTATTATAATTTTCCACTGAGTTATTGAAAATAAGAGATTAGTGGAAGGTGCTATAGTCTCTTTTTTAAATTGTGTGCTCCTGGTCAGCATAATGAGGCTGGGTATCCATGGGAGAAAGGGCTTCATTCCTGTGGAAAAGCAAAGCATCTTCGCTACAGTCTGATTTAAGTAAGCTTAAACTTAGTGGAAAATGAACTTTTTGTTAGGAAAATACTGTATTTCCCTAGTCTTACTTAAAAATACAAAACAAGACAGACTTCCCCTCCAATAAAAGGTCCTTTTATTTTCTAACACATCAGTGGGGCTGAGTTTGGTTGTTTGAGCAGGTCTAGATATGAGATGACTCCCACATTGGTGTTATAATTCAGGGAGGGGCTTCCTCCCCAGCACAAGTTCCTTGACAGGAACTGGCACTATGTGAACATAACACTTTTCTTACCGTGTACCCTGAGGTAACACTAAGTATGTTTTCTGTTTATTCACAGGGAGCATGACAAAGATCCAGAGAGTTTTTTTAAGGTTTTAATGCAGCTAAAGGACTTAGGACTCAATTTCCTCGTCTCTGTCCTTGGAGAAACGTTTACAGATGTCCCAGGTACCTGTTTTGAATTTTCTAGTGTTTGTTTGGTTGGTTGGTTGATTTGTTTTGTTTTTATAGAGAGACATGAGCTCTCCACCTCAAGTATTAATTTCTTCTTTGTTAGAATAATCAAGATGAGCACTGTTAACCAAGATTATACGACGACATTAAAGTCTGATTCAATTAAAAAAAAACACTTAAGTAAGCATTCTTTGATTTAAGTTGGAAAGAGCAGTAATCTATCTTATCAAATATAGTTTATACAATGTTTTTATGTAAACAAAATATATTGCTTTGAGCATCTTAATGCTTACAGAAAGTGGAAACTTATAATTGAATGTATGACCTCTCCACCTCTGGGGTCATGACTTTGCATCCTGCTTCTGTTGGTAATCATCAGAATGCATTACCATCTGTTAGGTGGCCTGCATAAAGCACGTGGGCATCTAACTTATGATGTGGGGCAGGCCTTAGCCCTTATCTTTGTTGCCATTGGTCTATGTCTCTGCATTGAACTGAAGAAAGGCTGAGGTGCAGCTGTCAGTAGCAGATCCTCTCACTCCTGTGAATCAGTTCCATGTCCTTTGATAATCCTTTGCAAATGGAAAACCATTAAAAAAAAACCCTCAAATTTATGTCCTAAACATATTTCACTCCTTACATATTGAAGTGTCCTCCTCACAAGAAAATTAGCAAAATAAAATATGAAGTGAAAAAAATCCCACACAATGTTTATCATCAATGTTCTCTAAATATTACTCAAATGACAGAAAAGGTTTGTTATATTAGAATAGTACAATTTGCAAATCTTATCAGGCTTAGAAAAGTATACTCTGAAACAAAATCTTAAAGAATTAAGGGATGAAAAAAGACATTTTCAGTACACAACAACACCAAGCCAGACAAATTCTAAGTAGTTTTGCATTATATTTTCTGTTTCAACCAAAGTAACCCTGATTTAATATAATTTTTAAAAGTTCTTGTCAAATCTCAGCTCTTAAATTAGAATAATCTAGGCTACTCTAAGATAGAGAAAACCTTAAAATTACAGTGGCTTAAAAATACAAAATGTATTTCTTATCCATACCATGTGTTTATGCAGATGACTGGGAGTGTACTAGTATTGATAGTCAGTGAGGACCCTAGCTGATAAACAGATAATACCCCTCATACTAAGCATTTCCAGCCACCTTAAGAACAACAAAACTCACTCCCCTTGTCACCAAGCAGCTGCACTGGCTTGGAAATAGCATAGGGCTCTGCTCCATTCATCAGCCACAACTTCAAGACACTCGCCAGTCATAAGGAAAGCCAGTCCTGCTCCCTGAAAAACAAAAACAAAAACAAAAACAGGAAACAGATTTTGATGAACTGCACTATGAGTCACCAGAGCTCATGTATGCATGATCTGTAGCTCCGCAGAGAGAAAGCCATGCTTCTCCAGGTTCCCACCCTCATCTAGCTAGGTAAGTCTAGCCCTGTTGATAGTTTACAAATATGTTGGCATTGCCTGCAGTCTTGTTGGGAGCAACCTGATGGTATCTGAAGATGCATCTGGTAATTCATATCCTTTAAGAAGGAACCTTTATGAATGAGAGGTGGTGTCTGAAATAAGACAGGTTCTTCTAGATATTTTGGCATTTTACAAAGCTTATAGAGATTGTCAACCAACAATGATTTTTCTCCATCCCTGGGGACGTTTGGCAACATCCACACACATTTCTGTTATAACTGCTGGACAGGGGGTTAGCTCGTGCCAAATAGGGCACCAGTTATTCTGCCAAACAAACTAGAAAGTACAGAGTCAATGAAAACAACAAAAATATACCCAACCTAACGAAAGTATCAGCAGCACCACAGCTGAGAAGGTATGATTACAAAAATTTAAATCAACAAAACAGGTTAGAATAGGGTCCGATAGCTTTCTAGATGAACCTCAGCTAACTTAATTGTGCAATACAAAAGACATGGGGAAGAAAAATAATAAAACTACCTACTTTATTTCAACGAATTTTTATGAAGGTTCCATTGGAGTAGGTTTGTTTGTTTGTTTGTTTGTTTATTGTTTTGTTTTGTTTTGAGACAGGGTTTCTCTGTATAGCAGCTATGGCTATCCTGGAACTAGCTCTTGTAGACCAAGCTAGCCTCAAACTCACAGAGATCCTCTGCCTCCTCTGCCTCTGCCTCTGCCTCTGCCTCTGCCTCTGCCTCTCTGCTCTCTGCTCTCTCTCTGCTCTCTCTGCTCTCTGCTCTCTCTCTGCTCTCTCTCTCTGCTCTCTCTCTCTCTGCTCTCTCTCTCTCTCTGCTCTCTCTCTCTCTCTGCTCTCTCTGCTCTCTGCTCTCTCTCTGCTCTCTCTCTCTCTCTCTCTCTCTCTCTCTGCCTCTCTCTGCCTCTCTCTCTGCCTCTCTCTGCCTCCTCTCTGCCTCTCTCTGCCTCTCTCTCTGCCTCTCTCTGCCTCTCTCTCTGCCTCTCTCTGCCTCTCGGCCTCTCTGCCTCTCTGCCTCTCTGCCTCTCGGCCTCTGCCTCTGCCTCCCAAGTGCTGGGATTAAAGGCGTGTGCCACTACTGCCTGGCTACAAATTTTATTGAAAGACTCAGGGACTTCACTTCAGAGTTTGTATATGGAATGAGTTTCTGAAATACTTTTTGGATCCAAAGAAGACACTGAGAGTGCTGTATCTCAGAAGTTCATTTTTATTCAGACAATTAAAAGGTCATTCTGCTCTATAAACCATCTGCATCTAGTTTATTGTTTAAAGGGAACCAGAAAACCTAGGAACTCTTCAGTGCACATGTTTTGAGTGTTGGCCAGTTCTCATGACAAGGTCACATTGTTAGCCCTTGAGATGACTTTTTTTTTTTTTTTTTTTAGAGAATGCTTTAGATATCAAGTCAATGGAATGTGTTTGTATACTTCATAATTTCCCACAAATTGTAATTCTAAACAAAACATTCTTTTGTGTAAGCAGCCAAGTAAAATTCTTCTTCCTTATTACAGATATGGTACTCTTTTCTCCAAACGAGTTTTAGCTTGAGACATTTGGGCAGCCAGAAAGGTCTGAAGAAAACTGAAAACCTGAAGCATGGTTTTGGCAGGCAGAAGCTATTCTGGTTCCCCTGTAATTTAGGTCGAGTGGTGTGTGGAAAGCTTCTGGGTAGCATCTAGCCTGGCAGTGGTTACTACTGTGATCTTGTCGTGGTCCTGGTTCTTAGCTCTGGAGTCAAATGCTAGATAATCATGTGGCAATTTCCTCCCTTCCACTTCGTGTTTCCCTCAGCTCCCAGCTACTGTCTCATTTTCAGCAGTGTGACATACCAAGGAGTCAATTCTAGAAAGGTCTAGGTACGCAGACAAACCACATTAATATAAAATGCATTTCTCTGCAAATCAAGCCCTACACAAAATAATCTATTAATTGATTACTATTAAATCATAAGTTTATATGTGATATGAAACAAATTCTACCAGTAACACAAGACTGAATGAACTCCGCTCAGTCAAGACCACGCCATTCCTTAAGCCAGTCCTCTTTCTGAGTGTGTTTTTAGTCATCATTTACTCTCTTGACATGAAGTTGCTTACCAGCTATTTCTTATATTCATGTAATGTATTGTGAATACCAAGAGAAAAAAATTCCCTAGGATTTTACAGTCTAATTTGAAAGCAAAAAAGAAACATTTATATTTACATTATAGCATGCCCTTGTTTATAACTTTTTCATAATCTGGGGCATATATACTGCTTATGAACAACTTTCTAAGGCAATCTAATTTACTGACATTGCAAGTTTATAGTAGATAAAAAGACTTACCTCCATTTTAGATACACAAGTGTAAATGAAGAGCTCAGTAATGGAACTGCCCTCATGTGGCTCCCAGAAGGCCACATGTGAGAAGGCCTGTTGCCCAGGAATCTGAAACCCAGATTGAGTGGATTTTTTTTTTTTTTTTGCTACTCTTATGGTGAAATGAAGAAGACAAACCACCATGGCAAAAGATAAGGAAGAGTAAAGAAATGAAAATGAACTTGCTCCTGACTAGAAAAAATAAATACCATTTTTTCATAGCAGAAATGATACTATATCTTATAATAATTTATAAACTTAGCAAGAGTCCAGTAAGGGTGCCACAGCATTACTTTATATGTCCTCACAGAACTGCCGTGAATATTTTAAAAAGTAAATAAATGAAAGAGCAAAATGTCAAAGATACCATGTACAGAGAAATTACGATGGAAAACCTGGCCTGTCAGATTCAGAACACTTATGAAATGATAACTTTTTAAAGAGTGCTTTACAGACTCACAACATGAGAGGAGAAAAGTCAGCAGAAGTAGAGAATTCAGAAACAAACTGATATGTTCATTAGGTATTCTTAATAACTAATAAGCAGAGTAACAAACCTAATAACATAGCAATTCCAGTTTAAAATCTGATGGGCCTTTTTCTTAGTAAAAACAAGAAACCGGTTAATAAATTAGTAACTCCCATGAAGTAAAATATAGCAAAAGAATTTGTACATTTTCTGTTTCAGATATTTATGCTTCGACACTTACATGACGGTATATAAACATAAAACAAATGAAGCCCTGTTGTAAATATGTCATAGAGATAAAGGCTTGCGATGACACTAAGCTGACTGTTATGCTGCCAGCTCATTGTGTCCCAGCATCCCTCACTAGGTCCAACTTCTTTCTTGTGGATAGGTAAGAAATAAAGGCCTCAGTTAAGTAACTTGCTCAAAGTCATGCAGCTGATAAACAAGAGAGGGAATGATATGAGAAGAAATAAATATCACATCAAATTTTAAGATGGAAACCTCTAATTTTGCCAGTAATAAAATAAATGTAAATACATGGGATTTATGAGTTAGCAGTTGTATTCACCAAAGCAATGAAAGCAATAGTATATCATAACTAAGACCAGCCAGACTTTTTGGGTAGCATCTGCATCAGGACCAGGACAGTATGAGTAATTTCCCTGAGCCATATAAACTAATACAATTCTGTTTGTCTCGGTAATCTCACACCACAAATTGAATCTAGTTCTTCTAGCCTCATTCCCTTCTCTGCCTTCCCATTGCTGACAGAAAACTGAGGCCCTGTTCATCCCTGACCTACACCTCAGCTGTTGTCTGTGGCAGGGTTGCTCCTGTTTCTGAAACTGTGCCTCCTGCAAAGGACTCACATTAGTCTCCAGCTCCTGGGCAGCTGTATGTTCAGTTCACCCTAGTGCCAGCATCCTTCCTAAACTCACAACACACAAGAACAGACTTGTAGTACTGCAATAGTAATAAGTGCATAGCTAATAGATTTTTTTGTAGAATGAACTTCAATTTCTTTTGTAGCAAGTGGGCTTCCTTGCAACCCTTCCCCAGCCTAGTATCTTACGAATTCTCATTCTTTTTTTTTTTTGCCATTTTCTGAATGCATCTGTTCATTTACCCACCCTCTTGTCTTGTGTTATCCATTGCTTAAATTCCTCTGTCCGTTCCCCCATAGCCACACTCATACCCTTTCTCCTCCTGACAAAATCCCAAGTCCAGTCAAGTCTCTTTACCACCCTTGCCTCTCTACCTCCATATTGCTATCCATACCAATTCCTTCACTTGCCACCTTTATGTCACACTGCACTACAGTCATTTGACATTTGGCTGCTGGAATGAGTCCATGGCAGAGCAACCTAGAAGACAGTTTCTAGGTGTTTATTACCATTTCAGGATGAGCTCCACACTTCAATCCCCCACAGATGAAGGTAAAGTTCCTATTCAGTGGCTGAGAAGCGCCTTACCTAGAAAAGCCTTGTTAATTCTGCCCACCCTTCCCTTCCAAACACTGAAGACATCCTCAGTGCAAGTAATGTAGCAACACACTCTAATTTCTCAGTGCAGCCTCCTGTGAGAGTCTGTGTTGCTACTATGGTCACTCCCAGGCGTGCCATGCCATGGCTTATTATCTTCTACTCCTGTAGCTCCTCTGAGTGGGATATGTGTAATTTCTGCTAGAACCAGAAGATGCAGAGCGAGCCTCAAGACAAGATCATTTTCCATCCTACCAGGGGGAAGACCGTGAAGATAATATGTTCCGGAATACAACTCCCAAAACATCTCTCAAGAAATGGTTCTCAGAAGTTATAGCTGTGTGAACATCACTGAGGAAAAAAATGTTCTTTCATTTTTATAAAATGGTCTCAAAGTTTGTGAGAAATGTACATTTAAGAAAGATACGTGGAAATCAGTTAATGGAAAAGATCAAGACATTAATAGACAAATAGGAATGTAGGACTAGATGTAACTATAAAAGCTTGTATCAGCATCCATAGCTTAGATGTGCTGAAACATAGGAGAAAGAATATCTCTGTAGAAAGGAGAGCTAAGAATATACCCCCACCCAGGGCTTTGGTGTTTCACTTTTTGTGTCCCTGCATTTGTATATTGTTGTGATTTAGATTGTGATGTGGTCACAGTAATATTTTCCCCACTTTGAGACCGGAGACAGCCCATGTGTCTCATCCTGTTTCTTGTACCTCTCAGAACTGGAATCTGACAGACAGCCCACCATGGGGAGTGTGTATCTGGACACATGCAGAGAGCTTTTCCAGCTCTGTTTCCCTCTGGCCTATGTTGTTTCACTCTCAAATGGAAAGCATCAGCTCCTTGCTGTTGTGAAATGAACACAACCAGGGCCTGGGAAGGTTAGCTGTCTAGTTCTGACTCTGCCTCTCGCCATTGGGTCATCTCTTCTAGCCTCATTCCATTCATCTATAAAACCAGTTCTTCAAAATGAGTTGGAACTAGGAGGTACTTTAGAGAGCAGGACTTCTCAACTTCAAATGAAATTCATATTGCTACTTGAAAACATTGTATCAAATTTTACGAAGAAAACAATTAGTATCGTAATGATACTTTTTCAAAACACATTCCTTATTATTTTGATGCCTGTTCTTGTTCTCCATAAAGTAACTGAGAGACATTAGTATAGACCAGGCAGGACTATGGCAGTCACCCTCCTCTGTGATTTGATTGCATCACTGCCTATCGTTTTCTTCTTGCCTCCAGGTACCCAGAGACTTCTTCCCCACCAAATCCATCCTTCCCTGTATCTGAAAGCTCAAGGAGCTCACAAACAGTGCCATATCTGATTTGAACTTTTCAAAGATGTGATTTCTTTCTTGAGTATGTTTTTCTCTTATCTTTACCAGTCAAATACAGATTCACTCTCTGTCCTTCCCAGAC